>NW_026872487.1:0-134965 GCF_032173495.1 Musca vetustissima
TTCCTCATCATCGAACTTAAACTATGTTTGGGAGAAATATGACGATGTATAAAGTTTGGACGATGTATAACATTTTTGCTTTATCAAAGTGTATACACCCTCATTAGCCGTAAGGCTGAGGGTATGCTTAAAAGCTAATTTCAAATCCAATTTACTCAATTCGGTTGAAAATCAGACGGACAGGCAGAATATGCACATGGCTTAATCGGAAAACGGGATGATTCCACCTTATGGTGAAGATAATAAGATTGTGCATTCAACGATGGCTAACACGATTTGTGAAAGATAACTTGAAAACTATTTAGTAGGCTAAAATTTCAATTTTGGTAGACAAATTTAATTTTAGCTCGAAACTGGACAAGCGCATACTAAAGCTAGACAATCCCTCAATTTTAATTCCTGGCAACCCCAAATAAGATAACTGCATCACCGCCACATTTGTTATGTGGTCACGTTCAATCGAATTTAGTGTAAGTCTCCTATATAACCCATATGTGACGAGCGTACTACGAGCAGTACTGCTGTTATTATACCCTATAACTTTGTGTGACAACACAGAGTTTGTAACGCCTTTTTTCGTGATAATCGAATTATTTTTCGTGATAATCTAATTCTTTTTTCATAATAATGTCAGATCGATCTTAACGTTTAAATATAATACCCTTCACCACTGTGGGTACACAGAAAAAAAGCCACCCCGAAATTTTTGATTAAAAGCTTCATCAGCGTTCGAAAAAAAGATGTCGATAACATATTTCAAACGTAGTCGAAAATGTTTATCAAACACCAACAATTCACAAAAAACCCATCAACAAAAATTATTAAATTTGTTGGACAATTTTTAATAATTTTTTTATATATATTCAACATATGAATCCAGACAGACGTCGAATTTTTGAAGGACCATTAACATGAAAATTTATCCATAAAGATGTCATTCTGCAACCTATACTAAATTTTTCATTTGGTCAGATACAGGGTTGCTTCAAGCTAGGTTATATTAACTTCAGTACGTTGTGCCAAATTGTTTATCAATCGGCCTACCTTGGGGTCTTTGGTGAACCATTTACCTATCGGACGAAAATATATATGGGAGCTATTTCTAAATCTGGAAAATTTTTCAGGAAACTTAACACACATCATTCTACTCTTAATTCAGTACGCTATGCCAAATTTCGTGCAAATCGAAAGATATAATTGGGACTTTTGTACACCATTTAAATTAAATCTGACGAAAATACATATGGGAGCTATATCTAAATCTGGAAAATTTTTCTGGAAACTTAACACACATCATTCTAGACCTAATTCAGTACGCTGTGCCAAAAATCGTGCAAATAAAATCGGACGAAAATATATATGGGAGCTATATCTAAATCAGGACCGATTTTCAGGAAACTTAACACACATCATTCTAGACCTAATTTAGTACGATGTAACAAATTTCGTGCAAATCGAAAGATGTATAGGGACTTTGGTATACCATTTACATTAAATCGGACGAAAATATATATGGGAGCTATATCTAAATCTGAACCGATTTTCACGAAACTTAGCACACATAATTCTGGACTTACGTCAGTACCCTATATCAAACTGATTTTCTGAAAACTTAGCACACACCATTCTGGACCTAATTCAGTACTCTATGACAAATTTCGTGCAAATCGAAAGATATTTAGGAATTTGGTGCACCATTTACCTTAAATCAGTCGAAACTATATATGGGAGCTATATCTAAATCTGAACTGATTTTCTCCAATTTCAATAGAGTTCGTCCTTGGGCCAAATAAGTGAACTGTGCCAAATTTCATCCAAATCGGATCGTAAATGCGACCTGTACTTTGTTAACAAAAATACAAGGACGGACCGACGGACGGACTTGCGTAAATCGACTCAGAAAGTGATTCTATGCATATTCTCAAAAGGAACCATGGGTCTACCTCGATTCCTTGTGCCTGTTACAAACATATGCACAAAGACATAATACCCTGTACCACAGTGTGGTGAAGGGTATACAAATGATTAAGCAAGACTTCTGTGAGTAAAATAGCAAAGTTTGAATCCAAATTTAATATTTGCCAGACATTGAAAAAGTATTCACAAAATGGTATCGCACCATATAAAAGTCCCGATTGTTTTTAGATATTTTGAACATCCACCTCAGGGTGAAGGGTATTTACTTTGAATATTTAATATAAATTTATTATCTAGTAAATATTATGCCAACTGTAAATCAATATATTTGGATAAATTTCACTGATTTCAGCCTTTTCTCGATCCCTGAACATTTCCGATACAATACTAAAAACAATTATTGAACAACAATAGATTCCTTTTTTAATCCCATCGACTTGATAATCTCCGTTTCCAATTATTTAATCACATTTCCATGTTATAGAAATAATACAATAACCTTAACATAATGTCAAGCTAATATTTCCCATCTCTGATGGAACTTTTTGTGTTGGTGTGAGTATGCACGTATATGGATGTGTGTTTTAAGGAAATATAATCTGTTGAGCTGACATGTTGTTTGGTTTGTTTCATTTTACCTTTTGTTATGGACGAGAAACCAGTGAACGAACGAATGAACGAAAAAATAAAGAAGAGAAAAATATGAAATGTGTTGGCAATGTTTTTGATTTATTCTGTTTTGAAATGTTTGTATCCATTGTTGTTGGTGTTGTTGTTGCTGGTGGTGGTGGTATCGTTGTTTTGTTTTTATGACCTTTATGTATGCTATTGTATTGTTGTTGTACTACTCTTCTACTACTCTGCCACTACCTTTGTGATAAATTGTGGGTTAAGTGGCCATATAAAAGTTCGTTTGTTGTATGAATGGCTAAATGAATGCATTAGCGTTACACATTGGCTAAAAAGGAATTAAAGGTTTTTTACACAACATAGTATGCTTTTTTTTTAAAGAAGACGAAGAAGAGAGATTAAAATTTATCGGAGAATATATAGGTATGTATATTTGATAAACATTCTTAATAGGAATTAGTGTCAATAAAATAGGTCATCTGGAATTAAAAATGAAAATAGTTGAATCTCGAATAAAATTTATATTTGATTGTTTTCTTTAATTTAATAAAAAAGGTAATCAAAAAAAAAAGTAAACAAATAGAAACATACGAGGACAGTTCGGAAAGTTCTTAGCCTAGCACAAAAAGCGCGGTATAAACAGAAAAAATTTAAATGTTTTGGAAACTTCCATCTCTGTTATGATCACATGTTACTTTTTCGATCTGGCAACTCCTTCATGTTATCTGTTTTAAATCCAAAATTTAAAGACGTCACTTTGACTGACCAGTTTAAGACAGACCCATTTTCTACACAATTTCATGTCAATCGGGTAGTGTAAGTGTAGGATATAATATAATCCGGAACTGTCCGACTATACTGTTTCACTTACAGGTTATACCCTACCCTACACTATGTTGTCAGGGTATTATAGATTTGGGTGTTCCCAAGACTTTGTAACGCCGCGAAATACTGGTTCTGCGTCTAGTATTTCGATCATCAATTTCGACTACCTGAGTCAACCTAAACATCGTCAATCTCGACTAGCTGAGTCAACGTTTGTTCATTATTAATTGTAAATACGATACAGGCCACAGTTATGGACTAATCATCACGAAATTTTGCATGACCCGAACGTCCGAAAACTTACACAGATAAAGGGGTCTGGCCATAAAATAAGCATAACTATTTTGATGAAAATCGGTCAATATTGGCTTTGTCTCAAATGACAAAATTTGTATTCTACGGCGTACATAACCCCAACAATGATGATCAGTTGATGAAATTAACCAAAAACTTTATTTTTGTGTGGGTTTTTAGTCGCTCTATGCCCCACAATTATAAGCCGATCATGGTGGAGAAGGGAATCCGGCCAACTAGTTGGAAGAGTGGTATTGATAATGATCGGTCAATATTTAGCGGGTCAAATCAACCAAGATCTGTCTGGGTAAAATTAAAAAATGTCAATGTTATGGCGTAAATTTTCTACTTGGGAAAACAAAGTTCAGAAAATATGCCAGGGTAAGAAAAAGGAGCTATTGGCCTCTAATCGGTCAAGAGAATGTAAATATCGCGAAATATTGCCCATGCTCGGAATATAGATCTGCATAAGGTTAGAGTTCTGTGGTAGTTGTGTAGAATAACATACATTTCCGACAATACTGCTCCGATCACTAGTTTTAAAATAGTCTGGTAGGTTCTCGCATTATCTAAAAAACTAAATTATCCTTTTTCTCTTTCATAAGAAAGAAATACATGTGTATATAGGAGGAATAAGTCTCCTTCCCATCGTATACAAAGTGCTATCCAGCGCGCTGTGTGAAAGACTGAAGCCAATGGTCAATGACATTATTGAACCATACCAATGCGGCTTCAGGCCTGACAAATCCACAATTGACCAGATTTTCACTCTGCGCCAGATCCTGAAAAAGACCCCCGAAAAACACATCGACACATTGCACCTATTCTTCGACTATAAAGACGCATTCGACAACCCTATCCGTTCAGAGGTATTTAAAGCCTGGAGGATTTAGGCTAGGTGACAGTTTGTCGTGTGACCTGTTTAACATCTTGCTGAAAAAGGTCAAACGAGATCCAGATGTGAACAGAAATGGCACTCTGTACACCAAACAACACATGTTACTCGCCTACGCCGATGACATCGTAGGCTAGCGGTAACAGCCACCTTTGAACAAATTGTGAAGGGATCTGCCAAAGTGGGTCTGACAGTAAACGGCGAGAAGACCAAGGACCAACTGTGTAACTTGAAAACTACAGCTTCGAGGCAGTGAACGATTTTATATACCTCTGTACCGCCATAAACAAAACTAGTAACATCAGCATTGAGATCCGGAGGTGAATAGTGTTTGGCACCTATGATCTGAGTAAGCAACTCAAGGCAAGGCCATCTCTCGCCAGGCCAAACTCACGCTCTACAAAACGCTGATATTACCCGTGCTGTTGTATGGATCTGAAGTATGGGTACTTGCGCACGCAGATAAGGCAGCTCTTGAAGTGTTTGAGAGAAAAACTCTCCGGAAGAACTATGGGTAGATCTGCGTCGACGGTGAATGAACCATAAGATATACCGTATATTCTCGGACATTCTCCGTATTTTGGGGTTTTTAGACACGTTTCCTAACCCAGTTGGCTGTAATTCGGCATTTTTAGTTCTCATAGCATATCTCATCTCCGTACCAAAAATTATTATTATTGGCCGAAGTTTCAGGGTAGCCCCATATGAAGGTACTCCTCAATTCTCGGTTTATCGGAATTTGTTGACATTTCCGCCCTAAAAGTTTTTATGCCCTTTACCCAACTCTGGTACAGGGTATTATGTATTTTTGCAAATGTTTGTAACAGGCAAAAGGAATCGATATAGACCATCCGTCCGTCCATGTATTTTTGTGAACAAAGTACAGGTCGAATTTATAATACGATTTGGAAGAAACCTTAAACATGTCATTTATTTGGCATAAGGACGAACCCTATTTAAATGGGAGAAAATCGGTTCAGATTAAGATATAGCTCCTATATATAGTTTCGTATGATTTTGTGTAAATGGATATGGTTCCGATTGAGACAAAATTTTTGAACTGTACTGAATTAGGTCCAGATTGTTGTATGCCAAGTTTTATTGAAATAGGTTCATATTTAGATATAGCTTACATATTAAGTATCTTCCGATTTTATGAAAATGGAGCACCAAACTGTCAACATTGGTCCGATTGAGACAAAATTTTGCACAGAATACTGAATTAGGTCCAAATTTATGTATGCGAAGTTTTGTTGGAATTGGTTCAAATATAGCTTTCATATATAGTTTAATCCGATTGATTGTGTAAATTGAGAACCATAAAGTCAATGATTTCCGATTGATACAAATCGTATTTATGTTACTACTGTTACTACTGTGCGTATGAGTAGTTTTAATTTATTTCAAATATATATGTACTTCACACAGCAAACTTCGTCGTATTCCATTTCAATGGTCCTCCAAAGATGCTATGCATATTCTTTCTAAAGAATATTGTACATATAGCATTTCTTGTATGTACTCAAAGTGGTGAAGGTTATCAGTCGGCCCCGTCCGACTTTTGAACTTTCCTAACTGATTAATATTGACCCACGTAAAATAATATGATACACCCCATTATGGCGATTCTTAACACGCTTCTCAACCATATTTGCGAATTGGCTGCAGTTTTGCATTCTCATTGGCTGTCAAATCTCACTACCAAAAATATCAATATTGATGTCTATTTTATTATAGCGGTAGCCCCACTACTATCATCTATTTCTTACGTATTTTTCGGTATGTTCAAGTTCCGATGATAACTATAGTTACCTCCTAGGAGCCATATTCTCATATTGTTATTGTCATCCTTATGGTGGATGGTATAAAAAGATCGGCTGGGTTATTCTACGCTGTGATAATTTATATATTTTATATTTACGCAATAATGGAAAAACAAAAACATATTTATAAATATAAAATAATACATATATCTTTACGTAGCCTACAATACGTTATATCTCTCATTTACACAATAATAACAATGCAAACATTTACGCACTATTTGTTAAATGATTATGTCAAAAACACACATATCATGTTATTAAGTTGATAGACCAAGGATGTGATCAGCCAACCTAAATACCAAAACTGTCATGTTCAGCTGTTGTCAGCGTAATCTTTCATGGTAACCATTAGAAAATCGGTGTCATTAACCAACCATATAACACAAATAATATGATTGCAATGATAAACATCATTATTTTTATTACAATTACTGAAACTATGTGAAATATGGGGGAGTAAATTGAGTTATATCTTATTTATGATGTTGGAAAATATATCATGTTTATAATTATGATATTACATAATAAATGTTTTATACACTAATTTCCGTAATACGAAACCCGTAAGGAAAGTAGTAAAGTCGGACTGGGCCGACTATATGATACCCTTCACCACTTTGGGTATATTGTACAAATGTATCCTAAAAGACGTCAATTGATATAAAATTGAATGAACTTAAATATGTGATCTTTACCTATATCTTAACCGACTACATATGTCATTCTGCAAATTTAATATCAATCTGACACCCTTTGATTATTTGGTGTATAATTAACATGAATAAGCCAAAATTATATATAGAAGCTATGGTATATCTATATCTGAACCGATTTCATGGAAACTTGCAAGCGATTAATTTATATTAACTTCAGTACATTGTATCAATCGGTCTAGCAATGGATCTTTAGTGCACCATTTACTTAAAATCGGACGAAACAATATATAGGAGGAGTATGTAAATATGAACCAATTTTCACGAAATTTTGCACACATCATTCTAGACATAATTTAGTACGTTTTGCCAAAATTGGTGCAAATGAAAAGATTATCAGGGATTTTGGTGCACCATTTAACTAAAATCGGGCGAAAATATGTATGGGAGCTAAACCGATTTTCACGAAACTAAGCACACATCATTCTACACTTAATTCAGTACGCTGTGCAAAAATACAAATGTATCCTAAAAGACGTCAATTGATATAAAATTGAATGAACTTAAATATGTGATCTTTACCTATATCTTAACCGACTACATATGTCATTCTGCAAATTTAATATCAATCTGACACCCTTTGATTATTTGGTGTATAATTAACATGAATAAGCCAAAATTATATATAGAAGCTATGGTATATCTATATCTGAACCGATTTCATGGAAACTTGCAAGCGATTAATTTATATTAACTTCAGTACATTGTATCAATCGGTCTAGCAATGGATCTTTAGTGCACCATTTACTTAAAATCGGACGAAACAATATATAGGAGGAGTATGTAAATATGAACCAATTTTCACGAAATTTTGCACACATCATTCTAGACATAATTTAGTACGTTTTGCCAAAATTGGTGCAAATGAAAAGATTATCAGGGATTTTGGTGCACCATTTAACTAAAATCGGGCGAAAATATGTATGGGAGCTAAACCGATTTTCACGAAACTAAGCACACATCATTCTACACTTAATTCAGTACGCTGTGCAAAAATTCGTGCAATTTGCATGATTTTCAGAGACTTTGGTGCACCATTTACCTAAAATCGGGCAAAACTATATATGAAAGCTATATCTAACTCTGAACCGATTTTCACGAAACTTAGCACACATCATTCTGGAGTTAATTCAGTACGCTGTGCCAAAATTCGCGAAAATTGAATGATTTTCAGGGACTTTGGTGCTGAATTTACCTAAAATCGGACGAAAATATATATGGGAGCTATATCTAAATCTGAACCGATTTTTACGAAACTTAGCACATGTCATTCTGGAGTTAATTCAGTACGCTGTGCCAAAAATTCGTGAAAATTGAATGATTTTCAGGGACGTTGGTGCTCAATTTACCTAAAATCGGACGAAAATATATATGGGAGCTATATCTAAATCTGAACCGATTTTTACGAAACATAGCACACATTGTTCTAGAGTTAATTCAGAACGCTGTGCCAAAACTCGTGCAAATTGATTTTTAGGGACTTTGGTGCTCAAATTACCTAAAATCGGGCGAAACTATATATGGGAGCTATATCGAAATCTGAACCGATTTTCATAAAACTTAGCACACATCATTCTATACTTAATTCAGTACGCTATGCCAAAATTCGTGCAAATTGAATGATTCTCAGGGACTTTGGTGCTCAATTTACCTAAAATCGGTCGAAACTATATATGGGAGTTATATCGAAATCTGAACCGATTTCCTCCAATTTTAATAGGTTCGTCCTTGGGTCAAATAAGTGACTTGTGCCAAATTTTATCCAAATCGGACTATAAATGCGACCTGTACTTTGTTTACAATTAAACATCAACAGACGGACATGAATAAATCGACCCAGAAAGTGATTCTATGCATATTCTCAAAAGGAACCATGTGTCTATCTCGTTTCCTTTTGCCTGTTACAAACATATGCACAAAGACATAATACCCTGTACCACAGTGTGGTGAAGGGTATAAAAATTGGGTAAATATAAAAATATCCAAACATACATGGGAGCGTATGCGTTGTGCTCCAAATAAAATATAACGCATACGCCACCCTATACCCGTATAAAGTCCATATGAATATAATTTATGAATACCAATTGATATCATCCGTCAATAAGGAAAATAATTATGAATGCTGGAACTTGCTTGTATCTAAATTTAACACCCCATATACCATTTTGAGAGATATTGAATTACATATTTATGGATCAACACAGTGATTGACAAATTTCAAAATTATTTTTATAAGCTGCATGTATTTTTATTATATAGATTTTTTATGTTTGTGAAGATTTAAAGAATTTGCACATTTTTATTTTTTGTCCGCCACATTTCATTTAAATTTAATACCATGAAATACCATTCATAACTTCCGCATTCGAAACTTCCCTAGCGTAAGAGACCACAAAAACTTTATGAAATCATTTGCAATTCACAATTTAATAAACCACAATGATGACTTGTTTAAGTTTTTCCATTTTACATTGGTAACTTCGTTGATGTGAGCAAAAGGTGATTGGCCAACCACGGAAACAGTGCCGTTGTGGTCAGTGTTGCCAATTTAGCACTTTTAGTGCTAGATTTAGCACTTTTTAAACTCGTTTAGCACCAACAATTTTGATCTAGCACCTAGCACTCTTTCTAGCATTTTTAAATTGATGCAGGATTTTTTAAAAATTTTTAGTATCACTCCAAAAAAATTTTCGTTTTTCGATTTTACATTGACAAAATGTGATGTTTTCGTATGTTTCACATGGTGGATTTGATTTTCAAATTTTTTTCCAGTGAGAGGGGCAATATAGTCGAACGGGGCTATCCATATGATACCCTACGCAACTACCGCACGACTTAAATTATCGGCGAAACTAATTGCCACTTCGGTGAAAATTTCTGCGAGATATCCACCTCCTGGTGTTATAATACAATATCAGAATATAACAAGTAAAAACAGATAAAAATATCTAAAATTAATAAGAGCTCCTAGGAAAAAGCTCATGTTATGATAGGACGTTGAACATACCGAAAAATACGTGAGAAAAAAATATTGTAATTCTCAAATTGTGAAAACATCTAATAGTGGAGCTACCGTTTTATGGGGCTATAATAAAACAGAGATCTATATTGATATATTTTGAGAGTGCTATTTAAAAGCTAATTCGTTTGAAAAACCTGTCCAAAATTCTTAAAAACCCAACTTGGGTAAATATTAATAATTTTTTGTGGGGAGATGTGGTGATACCGTTATGAGAACCCAAAATACAAAATTATAGCCAATTTGATTTGGAAACGTGTCAAAAATTCCCATATTGGGGGGTACCATATTAACTCAAATACAACCAATTCGGTTGGAAAACGTGCCCAAAATGCCTAAAATGGCGAATACCGGGGGTACCGTTACTGAAATTTGGGCCAATATTAATAATGGTACGGATATGTGTCATTCAATGAGAACCCAAAATACATACCAAATTACAGCCAGTTTGATTGGAAAATGTTTCCAAAATACCGAATATTGGGCGTATTGGGCATTATAAGGGGCTAGATCAATACTTGGACCGATATATGACATTTGCAATACCAAACATCCTAGGAGTATTAGCAATGACTGTGCAAAATTATCTTAAATACTGCGATCTCTATCGTGATTTCAACAGACGGACATGCATCACTACCACCTTATGGTAGTGTGGTAATGGTAATACTAAACACTATTAGAATAGGTAGACCCCTGTAAATATTTGCGTTTAGCTCCCACACCCGGTCTCTGTCCTTCTAGAATAAATGTATACGGCATAGAATGCAAATTTTGTATTTTTCACACAAAAGTATTGGTCAATTTGACCAAGATGCTTATTCATTAGGGTTTCCCTCATGTAGAATTTTGTGACCTCTATAGAGACCAGAAAAACATATAAAATGCTTTTGGTTGACTTCAACCGGCAAATATTGGCCGATTTTACCAAACACAATAAGTGTCCCCATTGGTCAGAACCGGATATTCAAAATATCGTGACAATGTTTCATAGCAATGGCCGTTACTTTGTTTACAAATGTTAACGTACAGACGGATATAGTTGTTATAAATATAAATTCCTTATTCGTATTTTAATATATAACTAATTTTCTAAAAAAATATAGATCTATTATAAACTACAATAAATTTAGCAATCTTCATATTAATTTTTAGCACTTTTTTCTGGCACTTTTCTAAAATTTTTAGCACTTTTTAGCATATTTTTCAACAAAATCTAGCATTTTTTCTCAATCAAGTTTTGGCAACACTGGTTGTGGTAGTTACAGAGTTTCGTGTGGTTTTGTAAAATGTCATATACACACTAAACTACCTGAGTTCTGGAGGCAGTGTAATACTAATATTTATGTATTTGAAAACTTTTGCAAATTAATATTTGAGAAGTTTTATTTGAGTACTAGAATTTTCACTAACTCCGTAGGTGTATATGTTCCAGTCCAATATTGCACAGGTGAATAAACTGTATCGCTTTATTTAAATCCTAATTTTAAATAATATATAAAAAATATCCATAAAAGGTAAATTTTCAGTCACTTCAACGAAAAATATTTTTTCAAAGGAGTGGTCTCAAAAAGAATATTTTAAAGGACTACTAAAAGGCGTAAATTATTAAAAATACATTTTTTCAGGAACTATTATGAGGCGTGGATTTTAAAGCGGGGATTTTTGAATACATATTCCTTAACAGTTATTATAAGGAGTGTATTTTTTAAACCATATTTTTTCAATGACTACTATGAGGTGTCCATTTTTAAAAATAGTTTCTCAACGACTATTATCATGCGTCGATTTTATTTGTTTTCAAGGAATATTATAAGGCGTCGTTTTTAATATATTTTTATGTTTTATATAAAATATGAAAAAAATTATATATTATACTTTTATAAAAAATATTACAAGACGTGGATTTAAGAAAAAATATTATAAGGCGCAGATTATTATACCCTTCACCACACCATGGTACAGGACATTATGTCTTTGTGCATATGTTTGTAATAGGCAAATGGAAACGAGATAGAAACATTGTTCCTTTTGAGAATATGCACAGAATCACTTTCTGAGTTAATTTATGCATGTCCGTCTGTCTGCCTGTCTGTCTGTCTATCCGTCCCTCCATATTTTTATGAACATTTATGATCCGATTTAAATGAAATTTGGCACAGCTCAATTATTTGGCCCAAGGACGAACCCTACTTAACTTGGTACAGATTTAGATATAGCTCCCATACAAAATATTGTACAGCGTATTGGAATAGGTCCAGTTTGATATCCGTAAAGTTTTGTTGAAATTGGTTTAGGTTTACATATAGCTCCCATATATAGTTTCGTCCGATTATTAGTAAATGGTGCATCAAACTCCAAAATTTGTCCGACTAATACAAAGGTTTTGCGCTCCCAAGGTTTGTCCAATAGATACAAAATTTTGCACATCGTGCTGATATAATTCCAATTTCAGGTCCATTAAATTTTGTAGAAATCGGTTCAGATTTAGATATAGCTCCTATATATAGATTTGTCCGATTTTTGGTCAATGGTGCACCAAACTCCCAAGTGTTGTCCGATTGATACAAAATTATGCACAGCGTATTTAAATAGGTTCATATTAATGTATACGAAGTATTGTGAAAATCGGTTCAGATTTATATATAGCTCTCATATATTTTCGTCCAATTTTATGTAAATGATACACCAAACACCCAATATTTGCCCGACCGAGGCAACATTTTGCACAGCGTACTGAACTAAGTCCAGTTTAATGTCTTTGAAGTTTTGTTGAAATCGCTTCAGAGTTAGATATAGCTCCCATATAGTAGTTTCGTCCGATTTTATAGAAATGTACGGAGATAGGTGCAGATAGGCGTATGCCATTTATTTCTAAAATTGGATCAGACTTGCATATAGCTTCCATATATATTTTCGTTCGATTTTAGGTAAATTTTGCACCGAAGATCCTACGTTTATTCGGTTTACACGAAATTTGGCAGAGATGTGTTTAGAGTATTGTGTATTAAAGTTGCAAAAATCGGTTTAAATTTAGATATATCTCCCATATATGTTTTCGTCTGATTTTATGTAAATGGGGCGCCGATGAGCATACATCTGTTCGATATACAGAGATATAATTGAGGACAGCGCACTGTGCTGCAGCACATCTGTAATTTTAAATTGTCAGTTATATAAATATGTATTTAATGGTGACATTGAGAAGATGTACCGTCAAATATTTTTACACGAGTCTGATATACCGTACCAGAGAATATTGTTTCGACGAAATGAAACCGCCCAAATCGAAGATTACAAAATAAACACTGTCACATATGGTATTAACTGTGCGCCATTCCTGGCAATAAGAACGTTATTGCAGCTGGTCACAGAATGGCAAATTGAGCGGCTGCTAGCTACAAATATATTTAAAAAAGAAATATATGTAGACGACATATTAGCAGGCGGTCAAACGATTGATTCCGCGCTGCAGGCACAAAACGGTGGAGCAAAAACGTTGAAATCGGCCGGATTTCTGTTAAAAAAATAAGAATTCACCAGAAACCTTTTCACAAGAATTATTAAACGATGATTTTTTTAAAATCGATTATAGTAGCGCTATCAAAACTCTAGTCATTCCATGGAATGTACTTAGGCACAAATTCTCGTATACAACGACTCCATACTCTATTGCAAGAGAAATAACGAAACGAAAATTTCGGTTAAACGTGGTTAAATTATACGATAAAGCCAGTCTACCACCACCAACAATCGTAAGAGCCAAGATATTTCTACGAGATATATGGATAAAAAGAGTTAATTGGATGATTAAAGTCTCATCCACTCTGTTGTATATGTGTTATGGAAAGAAGAAACACTATTTAATAACGGACCACTTGTCGTATGGTCAAAATTTTCTGTGTTTTGTTCTATATATTTCTTTCCAGAACATAAACATAGATCCTGAGCAATGTCTGGTGTGCTATAGGCAGCATAAGATTTTAGCCTGCAGAACGGAGCAGAAGGACAGGGAGTATGCTGTGCGGGTACACAAATACTGAATAAACTGACTATCCAAAGAGCATTTTGTGCCAAACTGCAATGCAGCTGATAACTGGCCACCTGGCAACAATCCACCACAACGGCCAAACACCAACTCTCATGGGTACAACAACAACAAACGGGCCATCAACAACAAATTTCGCGTCAAAACACACCAACGTCAGTCAGTTAAAAGCACCGAAGCTCGGGCAACAGTGCATTATCCTCAAGCAAGGAACATCCCGAAGCGGTACTCTAAGTTTTCGCTTAACAGTCAAAGAGACAACAAAGAAGATCCACAAAGAAATTTCGGAGCAAATAACGGTCCTGGGATCGCCAGAATGTTGCACCAGTGCAAGGGGCGGATGATGTTGACGTCCGCACGGCCATCAAGCCGTACGTGGGTACCACACTGTTGACACCGATGACAACCTCATCGATTTGGAGCTGTAAGTCATCGGTATCCTCCCATCTCCATAAAGGACCAAAATCGGGATCCTCCCATCTCCAAACACTTCTTGATCATAAAAACCCAAAATCAACTTAATAAAGATACTGTCGCCTGGCAGTTCATCTTAAGGAAAAGTAAAAATTTAATTCTTTTAATTGTGCCTAAACATCACGTGAGTATAATACGTATACTTGTGGTGTTGTTTGTATATTTGTATGTGGTGTAGTTGTTGCTTTTGCCGGCAACTCATAATCCAAAAGCTCTAAATTCGTCTGAATTTAGACTTCACAACAGATCCTACGTCCTTGTGGGAATCTGTACAAACATATTTCCCACTCCTTGTTCGATGGAACACCTCTTTTGTGAACATCATTTGTTATTTTAAGCACCTGAATACACCAATCCAATTGAATTTTAAATTGAAATAATACTGCATTCTCGTATTTTTGTTGTCTATAAAAATATTAGCAATTTATATACAGCAATATGATGATATTCAGACATGCAATTTCCGATTTCAATCGTTAAACTGCTCTTTTTTCCGCTTGGTTATCCATATAAATGTTTGCAGCAATTATCACTGAATCATTTGCTTTCATCAACGAGTTTTTAATTATTGGTTGTTGTTGCTGTTTTTGTGTATCAAGGCAATGCACGTTTATTGTCTGGTTTTGTTTTAATTTGTATTTTTTAAATATCAATCACTAGTATACATTCCAAAAATATATGTTTGATTCGTTTTCAATAACACAAAAGCACACAAAAATCTGTACAATGCGCTGCAATACCGCTAAAGTACAAATCAATTATTTATATTCTCCACCAATCAATAACACAATATCTATGGCATTTTTATAGTTGTGGATTGTTAGATATTCAGATAATTAAACTGTTTTCTGTTTTTTGCTTTATACATTATCTTTATACATTATTTTAACCTTGGGAGGCAATTTTTATAAATAGAGAAAAAGTAGTTGTTTTTAAAAATTGAGTATTTAAAGAATATATAAAAAGGGATAGGTTAAGCACTTCTGACATAATTATGATTTTTTTCGTAGTTCTCCTCTTGCTTCAGATTGTCTTGTTTAGAAAAACTTATCCATTCAATACACAACATTTTGTATAACTGATGCACACGATAATTCTTGAAGATTTTTAACTTGGTTTTTGGTAAAAAATCGTAGATTTTCCAAAAATATTTCTTCAGAGGTCCGCCATTTTGTTAATTTTAAAGCGAATTAAATAATCCTAGTTCATACGAGAGCCAGACATGTACTCTTTCTAACACCGTTGGAATTTTCGGATTCCGATGTTCCAGTGAGGAGTTATCATGCCCGCCATCAAAAATAAGGACTTTTCTTTAATTACAAAAAACAACAAAACAATAACAAATTTTTTTTGTAAATTATTTTTCTTCTCTTTTAAATCTTCAAGCATTGGTATTGATTTACCAGCCCATGAAAATCTTGAAAAATTAAAATCGAGAATGGGTGGGGTTCCCTTAAGTTCCTCAAGAGAGTAATCACCCACAGAAGTGGTAATAGGGTCCCTCCATTCAGTGTCTCTAGTCATTCTTTGCCTCCTTATTTTTATGTGAGACAGACCCAGATATGATTGGCTGGTCAACTAGTAAGGGATCAATAAATTTCCCCTAGGTCAGCGAATGTAGCCTGATAGGTTGATGTTGGGCCTTCGGTGAGCAGGGCTCAGTATGGATTTGCCTGACCCATAGAAATGCGGAAGTTTAATCGATTGGTTCTGGACATTGATGTGGAAACTTTGGTTGACGCTTTGTATTGACTGGTATTTACAACAATGTAATTACCCACGTAGTAGTGGGCAACGCTTATCCAAGCTAATCATTTTCCATTTAAATGGCATTCTTAAATCACTCAGTATTTGACTTTTTCCATTGTTTGGAGTAAAAAATCATATCCTTCCCCAAAAATTCCCATAATTAATAAATTTTGCTGTTTTACAATTATTACATTAATAATAAATCAGCGAAAAATTTCCTAATCAAATTTGAATTTCTTTTACATTAATTTTTGTCGCAAGACATAATTATAATTTTTTTTCTTATTATTGTTCTTGTAAAGAAGTTCATCCCCTCATCCATCCATTCTTTCATTCAGTGATGATTGTTCATTGCCGTTCTACTGATGCAATTAAACTCCCATTCAAAAGTACTTTCTTAACAGTCAATAGTTTTCTGTGTCTTTATCAGGAAGACATCCTTTCTTTTTGGCCAGCAATAACAACAGCTAGAACAATTGAATTGAATAAAGCCCGAAAGAGGAAAAGAATGAAGCGCTCAAATATACCATATCTAATGAATTCCATTTGTCTTAAGAGACAAAAGAGCATTCGTTCATTCGTTTTCATTATTTTTCAGTTCAGTTTCTTAGTGACGAAGTGAAGAGGCGGGGGCGGGTGGACAGGCGGCCGGGCAATACAAATGCCGGGCTGCATTGTCGTCGACGTCGTCATCATCGTCTATGATGTGAAATCGACGTCATACTGTCAGACAATTATTTCCTTTATGGATAAATGATGGTCTTTTGATATACAAACACTGAAGCGGATACAATTTCAACAATTGTTATTTTCGTAGGAAATATACTGTGGGAAAAGTAAGGTGGGAGGGGGGTGGCGGGGCGATGCTTTTGTTTAGTGTGTGACCTAGAGAATGTGGTTTTTAAGAAGTAAATAGTTGTATTTTAAAGGGAGTTGGATTCTTTTTTACTTTATTTAACTCTGAAAGGTGTTATGTTGTGCATAATCTATTTTATTTGTACTAAACTATATAGCTATACTTTAGCCAAAAGACAGAATAATGATAAATGACAGCTTATTTGGTTGAAGTATATGTCCAAGTTCCCAAAATACCGACTTTTGGGATGTAAAGTTGTATGGAGATTCCTAAAAAGTGAAACAATATTGATCATGTTTAGAAAATCAAAGTAAACGCATTGATGATTAAAAATGTACCAAAATACCGAATAAGGGGGGTTACCATTATATGGGAGCTACCCGGAAACATGGGGCATTGCTGATATTTTTGGTAGGGACATTTTCTACTCAATGAGTAACCAAAACAATAAATGTCTCCCAAATTGGTTAAAGCACGTGCTCAAGCTCCCCAAAATACCGGTCTTTTGGTGCAGAGTTATATGGGAGTTTCCCTAAAAGGTGGACCAATATTAATAATTTTTAATAGGAAGATATACTACCATACTGCAAAGTAAACGCATTGATGATTAAAAATGTACCAAAATACCGAATAAGGGGGGTTACCATTATATGGGAGCTACCCGGAAACATGGGACATTGCTGATATTTTTGGTAGGGACATTTTCTACTCAATGAGTAACCAAAATAATAAATGTCTCCCAAATTGGTTAAAGCACGTGCTCAAGCTCCCCAAAATACCGGTCTTTTGGTGCAGAGTTATATGGGAGTTTCCCTAAAAGGTGGACCAATATTAATAATTTTTAATAGGAAGATATACTACCATACTGCAACACAAAATAACAAATTACAATCAACTAGGTAGACACATGTGCCCAAACCCATAAAAATGCCGAATGTTGGGGGTACCGTTATGCATCGAAACATAATTCAATATTGATCATTTTTCGTAGGCATGTCTGATAGCAAAATGGAATCCAAAATATCAATTTACAGCTTATTCTGTAGGAAAGTGTCTAAAACGCCCAAATTACCAAATAATGGGGCTACCCTAAAAATGGATCAATATTGATCTTTTCGGTGGGATAATTTGGTACCCAATGAGAACCAGACATAGCAAATTACAGCCATTCGTTTGAAAAACGTCAAAATCCCCAAAATACCGAATACCTCTATATGAAGGCTATACCAAAACGTTGACCGATAGACCCCATTTGCAACACCAACCATCCTCATAGTATAGCAATATCAGTGTAAAAGTTCGCAGCTCTATCTCTAACATTGTGATATCTATCGTTATTTCAACAGACATACAAAATTGCATAAATCGACATAGAATTTTATTCTGACCAATAATATACATACTTTATGGCGGCTTCGTTGAATTTTTCGATGTGCTGCAAACGGAATGACATATTTCATATACACTCCTCTTAATGGTGGAGAGTATAACAAATCAGTACTAGTCTAAAATACTCGAAGTATACTTTGGTGACTCCATAACCCTCTTAGTTTATATTATTGATCGCAATAAAATCGGTGCCGATTTTTCCATGTAAGTCTTCCTGTTGTATTGTATTTTTTATATTTGTAAATACATTTTTGCTACTACTTCTAGCATTTTTGGTTTATGGTGTATTTTGAACGTTCTAGTGTTTTCTTTTGCAATCCAGGTCCGTGGACATTCTCGAATTTGGGAATTAATAAACATATCTACATATTTCTATTACAAAAAGTTTAAGAATTGGGAAATGAGAATTCCTTCTTAAAAAAATTATAAATTTGATTTCTCATTTTCCAATTCCCAATATTTGTGTAATAGCGGTGATTAAAATTCTGTCCCACTGTTGGTATTTTCAAAGATTTTCTCATCGAAAGGGCATGAAACAACATTCCAAAAAATTGTCGATATCGATCCCAGTTTGGACACACAACCCCATATAAAAATCCTTCCCTATTATTGGAATTTTGCAGCTTTAGCTTCAATTTTACCACGTAAAGGTAATCTTTAATTTCTGTTTTTGAAGAGTGGAAATTATATTTTCTTACATACTGAAAACTATAATTTCATAAACTCTTCAATGTGGGCTTCTGCATAAATGTATTTTTGGTTCCATTGCGGTAAAAAACAAATTTCCAATAATTGGTCCCTCTTAATTTTTGGAATTTTTAATACTTTTGCCACATTTTTCAATATATATAGTGAAGGCTATAAATATTGACACTGTGGTACAGGGTATTATGTCTTCGTGCATATGTTTGTAACAGACAAAAGAAAATGAGATAGCCACATGGTTCTTTCAATCACTTTCTGAGTCGATGTATGCATGTCCCTCCATGTTAAATTGTTAACAAAGTACAAATTTCATCTATAATCGGAATTCGATGAAATTTGGCACAGCTCATTTATTTGGCCCAAGGGGAAAATCGGTTCATATATATATATAGCTATATATAATTTCGTCCGATTTTAAGTAAATGGTGCACCAAAGAGCCAAACTTAAGTCAATTGACACAAAATTTTGTACAAAGTACTGAAGTTAATATAACATAACGTGTGTTTAGTTTTGTAGAGATCGGTTCAGATTTAGATATAGCTCCCATATATATTTTCGTATGATGTTAAGTAAATGGTGCACCAAACTCCTCATGTTTGTCAGATTGACCCAAAAATTTTGCACAACGTACAAAATGACGTAATTGCATTTTGTATAAATACAGACATAGCATATTTTCGAAAAACTTAATTTTAATTGAGTCGAAATAATCAACGTGTGTCCTATTGATATTTGATTTGATATTCCCATTAGGTAAAGATCGCATTTTTATGTTCATACAATTTCATTTTAATGGTCCTTCAGAAATGCGACGTCTGCTAGTATGCAAGTTTAGAATACACCCAAAGTGGTCCGCCCCGTCCGACTTTACTACTTTCCTCACTGGTTTTAAATAGTGGAAGTTCCTACCCAATAACTTCATACAATTTACAATAACATAGTCCCCATATAGAAATTACGCAGTTGTGTGTTCCTTCTGGATAGAAAACATCTAGTAGGACCTTGAGACATCGTTCAATTTTATATATTATATTTAATTTTATATATTTTTATTTATATTTCGAGTATAACTTAGAATAGATTTACCCTCTGTACAAAAAATGTAAATTTAATAAAAATGCTTCCGTGGACCCAGTAGAAGTTTATATCGCACATGTCATTGGTTGTGAGTATATTTCTGTCGGAAACACCGACTTACTCGTTTAAATTCCGATTTCAAAAATGGAAAATTACCATTCATCATTACGTATAAACTAAAAGTAATGAACTAAACTGACCCACATTAAATATAAAACACATTCTAACACAGTACATGATTTTATAGAATTATTTATTATATTTACCTTTTTCTCCTCTTGTTTTTTATTTCAGTTGAAATGATCTCAACCAAATAAAACGGTAAGTTTGAAATATTTATTACTAACATAAAACTTATTAAACAAACATTTGTTTTGGGGAGAGAGAAAAAATAAGCATTTCAACATAATCCTCTTTGCAAAAAAAGTAAAACTGTTGTGTTTTGGAAATTGTTTACACATCTGCGTTAAAATTACAGAACGAAAGAAAACAAATTCCCATTTATGTGCAATTTTAATTAAATTTCATATATTTTTTTTTAATATGCACGAATGTATGTATTGGGTATGGTTGTCCATTGTTGTTCCAAGCAACATGTGGATAGTACGGTTGAAACAAACAGTATTAACATGGTCATACTTTAATAATAATTAAAACTATAGGATTTTTTATTGGTCTTAATACAAAAAGTTATATTAATATATATTATCTATACTAAGCATCAAACATGTGCCGAATCTATCTAAACCTACTATCATGTAGTCGGAAATGTCTAAAGTAAATGCTTTTAGTAGTAATGACTCAGAATGTGTAGGAACTATTAAATTTGTGTATAATATTGACATTACTACTCAGTCTCTATCCCTTTTAACCTAAATCTCTTTGAACACATTTATTCATTATTTTGTCCCCTTCACGGTCATCCATATGGCTACCACTCGTATATCCTTTCACATTGCATTACCACTGTTTCTGGTTGTGTGTCCTCAAAATAAATGTTTATTGTTTACCACAATAAAATGGTTATGTAATGATCTTTTGTTGTTATAATTAAACCCATATTATAGAGGAATAACAAAAACAAGAAAAAAACTGTTATTTTCACACATACAATTTTTGTATTGAAAACCATGAATGAGTGAAACATTTTTGTTTACTTGTGGTTTGTCATTATCATTGTCAACAAGCAAATAAAATGTGTGGGCACACACACACATATATATATATACACAAAAAAAAGAACACATTACAATAATTGAGGAAATGGAATATTTCTGCGAAAAATATACATTTCCATTTTAATGCAATAGTTAATGAAATTATTTGAAAATTATTATATTATATTTTCGCATTTCAAAGGCACAAACATTAATATTAAATCATAATAATATCATGGTTTGTATATTAACTTTTCACATTCCGTTTCCATGAAATCGAATATTCTCTGGATATGACATAAATTACGTCAATAATAGGTCAGAATAAATTTGCCCACGCACACCAAATTCACAAAGGATCACAATATTATTACCATGGGTTCTGGGCCACTTCTTCAACATATATATCATATATAGTGGATGATGAGTAATATATATAAAAGTCATCTCTCCGTCACAATACGACCTAGCCAACGTATTCACTGCAGCTAGATACGTCTGACTATGTCGATGCCCGAGAATAGGTGGTACAACTTATGGTTGTATTCACCGTCGACGCAGATCGGCCCATAGATCTTCGGAAAATTTTGTCTCTCGAATACACCAACATCTGCCTCCTCTACTTGCGTAAGTACCCATGCTTCGGATCCAAACAAAAGCATGCGTAATACCAGCGTCTTGTAATTTGGTCTGGCGACAGGTGGCCTTGCTTTTGAGTTGCTTACTGAAACAATAGTAGCATCTGTTGGGCAACACTATTCTCCTTCGGATTTCTAATACTATTAGTTTTTTTATGGCTGTACCGAGGTATACAAAATCGTTCACTAGCTCGAAGCTGTAGTTTACAAGTTCCACAGTTGGTCCGAGTCTACTGGAAGTCTTGCGCGTTGATACCATCAGCTTGGTCTTTTCGCCAATTACAGCCAGTTCCACTTTGGAAGACTCCTTCTCAATTCGTTCAATAATGCTACCGCTCGCAATGTTCGACCCATTATGTCGATGTCGTCTGCTTAGGCGAGTAACATATTATGTTTGGTGTACAGAGTGTCATATCTGTTCACATTTGCATCTCGTATAAACTTTTCCGGCAGAATGTTAAACAGGTCACACGACAATCTGTCACTTTGCTGAATCCTCGTTCGGTATTGAAGGGCTCCGAGAGAACCTTTCTGCATTTAACTGTAGACCAAGTACCAGTTAAATATATCTTACATAGCCGTATTAATTTTGCAGGAATGCCAAACGTAGACATCTCTGAACGGATAGGGCTGTCGAATGCGGCTTTATAGTCGACGAATAGGTGGAATGTGTCGATGTGTTTTTCGTGGATCTTTTCCGGGATTTGGCGCAGAGTCAATGGTGGATTTGCCAGGCCTGAAGCCGTATTGGTATGGTTGAATAATAGCATTGACCATTGGCTCCAGCCGTTCATACAGCACGCTGGATAGCACTTCATATACGATGGGAAGGAGATTTATTCCTCTATAGTTGGCACATATCGTCTTGTCCCGTTTTTATGCACGGGACACATGATGCTGAGGTTCCAATCATTGAGCATGCATTCCCTCTAGGAAAATTGTACTAATCAGCTGGTGCATGTCCCTGACCAGCAGTCTTGAATAGTTCGGCTGGTAACCCATCGACACCTGCTGCTTTATTATTCTTCAGTCGATTGATTGTTATTCTGACCTCATCTTGGCTAGGTTGTATTCACTCTATACCGTCACCTCCCTTTGGTTCTGGGATATCTTCTTCACCGCCACTATTTTATACCAGATGATTTTCAAAATGCTCCTTCCAGATCCTTAACACGCTGCCTGTATCTGTTACCAGGTTTCCTTCTTCATCTCAACGGGAGGTTGTGCCTGCACCAAAGCCTTCGGTTTGGTGTTTTACTCATTGGTAAAATTTCCGGACTTCATACTGACTCCTGTATATCTCGATTTGCTCACGCTCACGTTTTTCTTGTTCTCTCTTCTTTTTTCTGAATATTTTTTCCCGATAATTCAACTATCTACAGGGTTGCATTATACGCAGCGTTTTTCACATCGGCATCATTACGACACTCCTGATCGTACCATGGGTTTATTGGTGGTGTTTTTTTGTACCCACGTGTTGCTTTAGCTGCAGTTTGTAGAGAGTGGGAAATTCTTTACCATTGTGCTTCTATACTATTATCGGGACAAGAAGTGCTTTCGTCAAGCAGGTGGTTAAGTTGCGTGGATCGATCGAACGTCTAACACATTGCATGAATATCTTCTGTCTATCACTTTGATTGAGAAATCCAGTTGGACTTGTGTATATCGAGATGCTTGGATCTTGTGCGCGAAGTCCATCAACCTCATGCCGTTGTCGGATGTTTCTTCATAGAGGCTGAATTTTCCGACGGTGGGACGAAAAAATATTTTCCCTTCCGATTTTTGCATTGAAATCTCTTAGCAGAATTTTAATGTCATGACCAGGGCCGCGGTCATATGCTCTAGACGCTCGTAAAATATATCTTTGGTCTGCTCATCTTTGTCTTCCGTCAGAGCATGGGCGCAAATAAGACTGATGTAGAAGAACTTCGCTTTTATACGGATTACAGAAATTCGCTCATATACTGGAGTACTGTTAACCATAAATGCCCAACCAAATTTACGTCTAGTTTCATGGCAGCTATACTACAGGGCGTAATCATTTCATTTACTTAAGCCATTCCCATTCCATTGCATTTCCTGTTAGGTAATAATATCAGATTTGTAATTCTTGAGTACATCCGCCAAGGCGAAAACTGCGCCTGTTCTGTACAACGTGCGCACATTCCAAGTGCAGAGTCACAGATCGTGGTCCTTTATACGTTTGGGGGGTTTGGTTTATGTTCTCGTTGCTTTTTCATAGTAGGAGGGGTTTTACGTGTGTGGGCAACTAATCCGATCCATTAGCACATTTTTTATAGTTATTATGGGTGAAATCTCGGCACATATCAGCTCACTATTCCCACTATTCACTAGGTACCCCAGGTGACACCGCAATTGAGATAGAAGAGGGACCAAGATATGCCTGTGCTTCGCCATGTTAAGCCAATCAGAGCCGTTGCTTGGTATCTATCATCCCCTACGTCACCCGCAGATACATTCCTACTTCTTATTAAAAGAAGATATATCGGCCCAAAATTTGGTATGCCTCTCATATTACCAAAATATTTTCGGGTTATCATAATTAAATCTTGTTCAGATGTTAGCCCCAAGTTTAAATCTCGGCCCAAAAAATAAAAAGTCAGCTTTGGCCGCATTATCAAGGTATTCAAATTATAAAAGATTTCATTGCTGATATACACTCACCCTTTCAGGTCCTATAATCTTGATGAAAATAATATTAAGTAACCGATAGAGTTTTCGGAGAGTTAAAAATTCCAGTTGAATAAAATTTTTATATGGAGCGTCCTCATTTTATTTTTATTTTTCGATTTAGAATGCGGTACCGTTTTCAATAATCATTTTGAAACAGTGTTTCTAGAAGATAATTTTTTAATAAAAATTTCACCGAAGGTAAAAACGTATACTATTCATACGAAAAGAGGTATGTTGGTAGTTTTGTTGAAAAAAATAATGGAATCACTGGGCTGCACGACTGGGGTACCCATTTAGACAGTTTGACTGATAAGGAGCAACATCTTTTTCTTTAGCAATATTTTTCATTCTTAATTCATTCGTATTAAAAATCACTGGACTTTACTATATTTTAACTTTCAATTTTTTTCCACGTTATCTTAATTTTCTTTCCAAATTCCAGTTAATTATATATCATAATATAAACGAGATCACTTTAAATAAATGCTATGTTAAACTAGCTTCGAATCAATACCCAAATACATCACCTACTACCCATGTATGTTGCAAAGCAATTAGCAGTACAGTTCAACCTTATCGTGTTATATTTTAAATAAATATCAAATCAATGTGAACACACTAAGCGGACACAAATACCAACAAATCTGGATATTAGAACCTTTTTGATGTTGGGCCAATGAAAAAGCTTCATTGCAAGTCCTAAAATGAAGCCTAAATTAACTTAGGCAGGCAGGCATCCTGCTGCTGCCTGGCTGGTTGGTTGGTTGGTCGGTTGGCATGCGATGTGTCTACACACGTTTGTGCAGCACGATGATGCACTCTCACTCAAAGGATACCCAGGCCGAGGGATTTTGTTATTTGCTCCCTTTTGAGTACGTGCTAAAGTTGCAAAATTGTGAAGTGGTCGTTCGCTGCATCAGTTGCAGTATATCTACAACATTGAAACGGGCACCAGAGTATTTTTCCGAATGATAGTTAATAGTGGGAATGGTGGTGTTTCTCTACATAATGTATATTGTATGTGTGTATATACATATATATGTATCTGCACTGAAGATGTGATATCTTTTTTGGATTAAGTTCAAGCTCAATGAAATTGCAATTTTCTTTGGCTTTTTTCCCCTGTTCGACAGCCTCCAGTAAAAGCCACAAATGCACTTTTAGATTTCTTGTTATTATTTCGTTTTTCTCCATGTCCTCTCCTCCGCTTCCTTTTGTGTGAAATAATGCAATCACGCCCAGACTCAGGCCCAGGCATATTCGAACATTCAATTCACACTTGTATTGAAAGACTTTAGGCTTTTATTTTGTATTTCGTACGTATTCGTTTCGTAAAAAAAGTAGAAAGGATTGCAGATTCCTAATCGGCTTTTTTTCCTGTGGTCTGCCGCAGAGAGTGTGAAATGTGCCTGTGTCAAGTTAAAGTAAATGTATAGTCAAAGATTGCCGTTCGAATTTCATTATTGGCTCTGAAGTATGATAAGTTTGATTCAATCTTAAATCAATAATCTTGTAGATATTTATTTTCTTCTTCTTGGCTATATGGCTAATGAGGGTGCAATGGAAAATGTTTTAGAACCATCGAGTCACTGGACGAAATTCAAGCCACAAATATGTAGTAGCCTCTTCTGTATAATTTTTATTTTACAATGATTTCTATAAATTTGTCCCGTGGACAAATTTTCCTTTCAAGGAAAGTGTTTTTCCACTCCTTACTAAACTACTCTCCACCAATTTCTAACTACATTTCGATTTGTTAAAAATTGTGTGGTTGTTTAGCCCATCGTCTGTTTTAGTTTTTCTTATCTCATTTTTTCTCGTTGTTGTTATTATTGCTGAGGCTGTTGTTGTTTCAATTGATGCCAATACATTGGAATTGCTCGTAATTGGTGTACTTCAACATCAGTGTTTTTGAGTCCGACCAACTCTATGCTTGACTAAGTATTAGCAGTACTCAGTGTGTATTTGTGTGTGTGTGTGTGTTTTTTTTTCAGGCAATTCTCCTCTCTCACTTATGTTGTTTCCAGCCTTTTGGTCATTGGAATAGGTCATTGATGTTGACAAAGTTGCTGATGGTGGTTTTGCTGATGATAACGTTTCTTTTTTTCGAGATCAAGAATTCGGATAAAATTACCCCCAAAACAAAATTTTTAAATTTTGTTTTCTTCATGCCATATCAATTGCAGGAGAAATTTAAATTTTCGAATTTAGGATTTTTAATTTTTAGAAATTTATATTACAGCTGTACGATCAATTAGTGCAAATTAAAGGCCTTTGTTACTCCTTTTGGATGTAAAAATAAACTTTGCCATTTTACCCATTATGTCTTTGGATAAAAAAATGCACGTCAATTTCGATCAAATATGAAGGTTTTCTGCCATAAGTTCGTACAGGAGCATTTAATCATGCCTGTTTATTTATGGCCGTTACTGCACCACCACTTGTTGTTTCAGTGCTTTCTTGATATCGTAGACGTATTCAATTGCCCGGACTTGTAGTATAATGTTATCTGTATTGGTGTTGTACATTTTCTTGGCCGTCATTTCCGGTCTCTCTAGGTTTTCCAATTTTGGCTGAGATGGACAACATCCGCATAATCTATGTGTTCGAGAGACTCCATGTTATGTGAGAGAAAGAAAATCCATCATCACTTCTCTGAGAGTGGACTGTCTATTGTTCGGTGTAGATTTCTCATGTTGTTGTGACTAGCATCTTCGGACATCTTTTTGACAAGTTTTCGATGAAATTTGTATTATACTTTATAACAGTTTTTCATTTTATATATATTCGGGATATTTGTCACTTAATTTTTGTTGGATATATGAAATTACCAAAAGACTTATGTAAAATGCGATCTGATGACAAGTTGTATGACCATCAACTATCGATTCGAAAATTTTGTGGAACGGCTTCGAAGTTTAACAACCTACCGCAATTCCGAAGTTTTGTTGAATATACTCTTGGAAAGTTGGCCAAAGATTCACTTCTTATATCCTCAGACTTTTGGCTTATGATGTGTATACACTTTGCTATGGCAAAAAGGTGCCTCATCGAAATATGGGTTTTAAGACCCCTTGTTTCTTTGGCCCAATACCGTTTCAGACAATTTGGAGTCGATTTACAAATGTCCGTCCGTCCGTCTGCCTGCCTGTCTGGCCGGCTGGAGCGCACGATAACACTCGAATGGATTAACCGATTTCATATAAAAATAGTAATATTCCCCATGTTCGAACTTAGTTTAATTTTGAACATGGGGAATATCTTCTGCTACTCCTTCAAAATGGTCAAAATTATGCAACCAAACTTTGTCCACTCCTTTTAGTACGTCCCCATAAATGGTAAAACATTTCAGCATTTATAAATCCAATATTAGGCGAATACAATGCACCAAGACTAGATCCAGTGACAAAATTGGTCCACTCCTTTTGGTCTTCCAGCACAAATGGTAAAAAATGTAAGTATTTGTAAATCCAATATCAAGCGAATAGATCAAGTCCGAAAGTGGGACCCATCGGCCCTATCCTTCTGGCACTTCCCCCACAAAGGGTCAAAAATTTTAATATTTATAAATTCAATATCAGGCGAATGTAATGTCCGATTTGATCCAAACTTTACATAACTTATTATCTTTAGTATGCCTAGATCAAGTCCGAAGGTGGGACTAGCCGGCCTGCTCCTTCTGTTACCTCCCTCACAAAAGGCCTTTCTTTAAAACAATTGTGAATTTCTAAAAGCGACATGAATTATCGGTTTGATCAACATTAAACTCGAAACCTATTTGATAAAAAATATATACCTTATATAAAGCGAACAATAAAACCTGTGTGTAGTTCTGAAGACCTCCGCAAACCATAGACTAATGTTAGATATCTGTCGGCAACAACGACTGACACTTTTTTAATTGTTTTATCGCAAAAAATGTGTTCAGCGACTAATTTCATTTTTGGCTTTGACATAACTACGATATAACCGAATTGGCTGTTTTTCTCATTGTGTATCAAATCTTTCTAGATAAAATTATCGATTTTGACCTATTTTTAGGGTCATAAAACGGTTCCCCCAAAAATCGGTATTTTTAGGTTTTTGGACTCATTTTTCAACCGGGTAGCCCCCTTGTAATGCTAACATCGATTAGTTTGTGTTATGGGTGGTTTTTGACCAATTTTTTTTAACCGAATAAGCTCTATTTCAATTTTTTCGGGTTTCCCTGAGGTGTTAAATCTTCTGACTAAAAATTATCAATATTGCTTCATTTTTAAGGAAATATTGACTTAAGTTTCGGGCTAGTCATTAATGAATACAGTCGTGAAGCTATACGCTGGAGCTCTTGGGTAGACCAAAAATGGCTTTCACAATGATTCGAGGATTGGGAAAAAGCGCTGACATAAATGCATTATATCTGAGGAGGCTTACTTTGAACAGCCCGGATAGTTATTGGCGAACAAACACACACTTCATTTTTATACCCCTCACCACACTGCGGTGCAAGCTATTATGTCTTTGTACACATGTTTGCAACAGGCAAAAGGAATCGAGGTAGTCACAGGGTTCCTTTTGAGAATATGCATAGAATTACTTTCTAAGTCGATTTATACATGTAAAAAAAGTACAGGCCGCATTTATAATCCGACTTGGATGAACATTTGCACAGCTCACTTATTCGGCCAAAGGACAAACCCTGTTGAAATTGGGAAAAATCGGTTCAGATATAGATATAGTTCCCATATATATTTTCATCCAATTTACTGTAAATGGTGCATCTTTCGATTTGCAGGAATTTTGGCGAATCATGGCGAACTAATTTAAGTCTAGAATGATGTGTGCTAAGATTCGAGAAAATCGGTTCGGATTTGGATATAGCGTCCATATATATTTTCTTCCGATTGAATGTAAATGGTGCCTATATATTTCTATTTAAACGAAATTTGTAATAGCGAACTGAATAAGGTATACACCGATGTGTGCTGAGTTTAGTGAAAATCAGTTCATATTTAAATATATCCCCATATATATTTTCGACCGATTTTTATTAAATGATGCACCAAAGTGTCAAATTTAGGCCGATTGGCACGAAATTTTGCATAACGTAGTGAGTTTGGTATAGCCTAACGTGTACCAAGTTCTATTCAAATCGGTTCAGATTTAGATATAGCTCCTATGTATATTTTTGTCCGATTTTTAGTAAATGGTGCACCAAAGAGTCAAATTTAGGCCTTCCTTTATACCAAATTACAGCACCGTCGGTTGAAGAATGCGGTTCAAAATGTCGAAAATTGGATGGAACCATTCTGTGGGAGCTATACCAAACCGTAAACTAATATTGATATTTTTGTGGTGGGAAGATTTAACACCTCATATTAAATTCATAAGTCCAATACCGAAAATGGAGGTTACCATTATATAGAACTTTCCGAAACGATGGACCAATGTTGATAATTGGTGATTGGGAAATTTTCTATTCAGAGAATACCAAATAATAAATTGTCCCCAAATTGGTTGGAACACATGGTGTAGCGTTATAGGGGAGCTCGCCTAAAAGGTAGGCTAATATTTATAATTTTACTAGGGAGATTTACTACCATACTAGGGCTACGGAACATAAGCCAATATTGATAATTTTTCGTAGACAGACCTGATAGTCAGAGTGAATACAAAATACTAATTTACAGATGATTTTTGAAAAACCGAACAATTGTTATATGGGGCTACCCTAAAACGTGGACCAATATTGATAATTTTCGGTAGAAAAGATTGATACCCAATGAAAACCAAAATTTTTTATCAGACCCTAACGGTTATTTTTTTATCAGACCTCCTATTTATTTGATATTGAGTTATTATCGTGTTAATCAAATTTGAAGTTCTATAACCCCAACAATTAATTTATTCATTCATTCTTGTGTGGAAAGTGTGGTATTAATAATTATTTATATGTATATTTAATTAAATCACTTTAAGCAAATATTAATTCGGATTTTCCTACTCAAGTATACTAATTAATAAATTTTCACCATTTGGTTAGTTGCATAATACTTATAAATTTATCTTTATTTTTAATTAAATAATAAAATTACATAGTTATTATATAAGACACTTCATATGGTTTAATTACATATACATTTGCATAAAAATCTCTTGTAGTTGTTATTAGGCATTTTCCACTGAAAGTAATTGCCCATCGGGGTAATATTTCTAATTTATATGAAACTTATAAGAAACTATATTCACCTAAATTATATATTTATTATTATCATTTAATTTTCGGGTTTTCAATACCCTAGTAGCTAGCACTTCAATCAAATTAATATGTGTTCTTCACAAATACTAAATCAATTATATTCACATAATTTAAGAGTTCTACCTTAATGCGTTTAGGTAAATTTTCGAAATGCAGAGCATAATTGATATGTACGCATTACAATCACAATTATTATTATATTATTCTCTAATCATACTGATTTCGTTGCAAAAATTCCAAACAAACTGACTGCTGTGTTACTTTGTTGCCTGCCTGCCAGCCAGCCAGCCAGACAGCCTTCCTTCCTGTCAGTCATTATAAATAGAATTTATTATCTGTTTTCTTGTTGTTGTTGCACATGCGTTTTAATTAAAAATCAATTTGTAAAATTTATTCTACTGCAACTATCCAATTATAACTAATGCATGATGTTACTGGTGTTATTATTATTGCCACATACCCAAAATTACATGCAAACATTCATATGTATGGAGTTAGCTATTAAAATCGATTTTAACCCTATTCTCTCAATATCGTTGGCGCATAATGAAAAGTGTTGAACACATAAAAATACGTATATAAATTAATGTTAAATGCATTTTACCTAATATAATGAAGTTCTGTCGTCGTCGTCATCGTTTACAAGCAACTCTACCCTGAATATTAAGCAAATCAAAAATGGGGGGAAACAATGTACACATGCACACACACGCACACATTTACAAATATGCATGTTTATTCATACTATATTTATGTAATTATGGTTTTAGTCTAAATTCAATGGAATTAACTTCAATAGAAACTATATTGACGAATGACATTGGTAATTTGAATAACTAAACTGTGCCAGGTCAGTCAGCCATACGGTGGTATAGTAAATGATATTTATTATGGGTGGTTCCATAAAACTATGAGAGAGGCTTAATGTGTTTTAACATTGTTCATTAAAGTAGAAATACTTTTCCGATGGATAGAAATGCCCTAAACAGAACAGGAAATCCCAGAGACCAGTAAAATCAAACAACCTAAAATCGTTGGGTTCTGCTATATTTCTCAAGAACATTTAGAATCCCGATTTTTAAACACGATTTTTGAACACTGGATTTACAAATGTTGAGTATATATCCTACCTTTAGGGAAGTTATCAAAATTGACCCATACCAAAAAATTTAAGCCTTTTGTAAATAAAAAACTGTCTCAATTCAATTAAAATAAAATATTGATTATCAGAATGCTCACACTTCTTAAATATTTATCCGACTGGTAAATGCCTGTCATGCTGGTTGGTGCACGATTTCTCTTGAAACCGTTTTAATAATCCAAACTTTGAAAATCGTAATATTTCTTTCAGGCCTAAATCAAGCTCGAATATACAGAATATTATATCACTCACACAAATGGTCAAAATTTAACTGAAAACACATTTATGATATCCAAACAATTGATTGAGATCACGGTAAAGCTTGCAATACATAAGATAGAGCTATGTGCAGTTGCTACTACTACTAGGATATGTGGTGCATATTTGTTTATTTGTCCACATTTTAACTTATACCACATTTTAACTTATACGAAAATATTCGGTATTTTCGACACGTTTTTCAAACAGTAATTTGACATTTTCGGTTATCATTGCTTATTAAAAGTTTCTACCAAAAATTATCAATATTGGTAGACGTGCTAGGATAGATTTTAGTTTTTCATTATCATTCGATAGCAAAACTCCATGCCACCAATTATAAATATTGACCCATCATTCATGGTAGCATTTATATAACGATTACACTATTATTCTAACTAGTGGATTTTTGAGAAAGTTTTTTCACCGACTTGACTGAAATTGTAAGTTTGGGTTATCGTATAGTCTCCATATAACGGTACCCCCATTTTGGTTAAGAAATTCTGTATTCAATGTCATAGTCAAAATATTCCAACCTGAGAGTCGATAGTTAGATATTTCGTGTTTTCTTTTCATAGTCCCGCACATGAATATAATGATCGAGACGATATGATTACTTTATTTTTAATCGATCAGGACAGCTCAGCAAGGACAAGCATTGCGATGTTTTTACTCGTTTTAACCAGTTCAAATTTAGAGAAGGTTCTCATGCGTAATTTGATTTCACGCATTGAATCAGCAATTCCATATAATTCAAGTTCTAAGGATGGGTGATCTGTTCAATCGATACATACAACCATATTTCCAATAGCTGTACGGAGGATGACGTATCAATTTCAAATTTAGCTGATCAAAAAGTTTGCGATTTATGCCGATTTTCCAAGAATCCACCGGTATGGCGGCTGACCCACCATTTTCAGATTTGTCCATTGCACTATGGTTTTTGAAATTTGGTTTGTATACATTTTTTATGCTCCCAAGATTACCTACCAATTTTCATATGATTTGGGGCACTATTTCATATAGCTACCATATAGCCGATCTGGCCGATTTGCCCCAACTTTTTTGTTTATGAAGTTATTGAAGTGAAATTTAGTTTGTATAATTTTTTATGCTCCCAAGATGACCTACCAATTTTCATATGATTTTGGGCACTATTTCATATAACTGAATATAACAAAATGTTTGTTCCTTATTTCGGCTATATTTCCATTACTGACTGCTTTATTCTAAACACAGGCCATGTCTCTGTCGTTGAATATTTTGGATGAAACCGTAGCAGCAATGATATAACGTATTTTGTGAAACAACTTCGGAGGCTAATTTCCTTTTTAGCCTAGGTCCAGCATCTTCATAATTTAATTTTGGGCGACCTATTTTGTTTGGGGAAACATACTGCTCATCCATTACTATAATTATACTTTTGCTAAGCCATTTTGAATGTTTAGTTTTAAATCGCTCTAATCTACGGTTGAACTTTGGCAAATGCTTTTTTATATAATTAAAAAATCTTTAACTTGTTTCGATATCAAACGCATTTGGTCTTCATTTAAACTGATATTATTGATATTCTGTAGCACATATTTCACAAGTGCATCTTCTGAGCGATTTTTGCTGCTCCAAATTTCAATAAGAGCTGTATGGGCAAACACATGTTTATCAGTAAAAAACACGAGTTGGCACAAAATAGCACAAAAAAGACTAGTTACTCCTTAATTAACACACTTTTGCTAATAACCTGGCATTTACACCTTTTTGCAATGCTTTGCCATTCACAAGTTACACTCCACGGAACAAAACTACAATTTATAGATTTTATATAAAGTTATACATAAACAAAACATTTCACAGTATTACAACAACAGACAAATATGACAAAAAGGGCATCTCGTCTTAATTTTACATACCTGCACTAATGTTTTCCATAATTACACATTTTAATTTTTTCAATTTTGTCAAATTACAAGCACTCGAACTTAGCTGATTTTTAACGCCAGTTGTACCAAAACAATGTGACTTTCAAACTGCTGACTTTTAAAGCTCGCCAGCAAAAAAAGGGTTGCCACCCGCATGGATATTGAATGTTTTTTTCTAATATGGGTGTCTACATTTAGGAATTCAGTTACATTTCAAAATATGAAAACAAAAAAAAAATGACTTTATGCCAAAAAAATCATACTTTTTACCCATAGTGCATTGGTTATATTTCGACCATTCGACAAAAGCTTTTGTACCAATCAAGAATTTTGTAGTAATTGTCAAATTCTTAGGGATTTAATGAGAATAACCCCTATTTAGTGGCAGATATTCATTCAGGAGTTCATTCATTCAGATGTTTGTAAAATTGACTGTAAAAATATCAACATTTTCAACGAAAATGTCATATAGCGTCAAGAAAAACTTGTCTGGTATATATATATATATATATATCTTGTAGCATTTTTTACCAGGATTCTTTCATTATATTTAAATCTGGATAAATATTCTTCCAAATTATTGTTTGGTTTAGTTTCTGATTTTTTTTAATCGATACATGTCTTGGTTGCATGATAAAATTATTTTTTTAATAAATTTTACAATCTGTTTGCAAATCTTGGAAATAATAAAGTATATATATTCTCGATCGTTTTATTCATGTCCGACTGTGTGTCTGTTTAAATCACGAAATAATGCTATCTCTCGTAGCAGTCCACTTTTTGAGGTAGCCATACAAAATGGTACCCCCAACATTCGATATTTTGGGTATTTTTGGGAATTTTTACAGGATTGACTGTAATTTGGTACTTTATGTTCCCATTGGGTAGCAAATCGCCATTCCAAAAATGATCGATATTTGTCCACTTGGGACAGCCTCCATATAATCGTACTCTCTATTATTCCGTAGTTTAAGGAGTTTGAACACGTCTTACAAAAAAAATTGGGTACATCTTCCCACCAAAACGTATCAATATTGGTTTTATTTTTACCATAGCCTTAATATAATGGTATACCAAATATTCGGTATGTTGAGTGGCACATCTTCCCAGCAAAATTGTCAATATTGGTCAGCTTCTTACGACAGTCCCCATACAACAATATCCCCATTACTCAGCATTTTTGAGAGTTGAGACACGTTTTTAGCTGAATTTACTGTAATTTGGCCAAATCTTCCTACCAAAATTTTTTTGTTCATTTATGAAGGTCCCGACGATCTTGTTTTAGTTCTCGAATAAAAAGCGGAATTAATTTAATATTTAAACATTGTTAAATTTACGATTTTTTCGGTCTCTGGAAAAGTCAACGCTTTCCGGAAAGCAATTTTTTATGGACTTATACTCCAACATATTGTATCAGTATCATTCAAACCACAGGACAAGACCATATCGTCAGCTAAAATGCAAAAAGGCGTAACTAACAAAAAAATTTTAAATTGACTTTTTGAATGAATATTGTGAATGTCAATAAACTACATGTGTTTTTTACACGTCTGCGGTCAAAAAAGGAGCTTCTGTTAACAAAAAACAAAAAGACGTAACTACAAGTGGGTTTAAAATGCAAAAAGCCGTAACTAACAAAAAATTCACGTTTTTACTTAATTGTTATGACTGCCATTAAACTAAATAACTAAATTTGTTAAAAAAAATTATAGTCTATTATTCGTCAGAAATTGTCGGGCATACTTTTTCATTTCACATGACATGTTTATAGTTTTCATTCAAAACAGTTTTTTGCTTCTCCTACACAATTACGCTTTTGTTAGTTACGCCTTTTTGCATTTTAGCTAACGATATACAAATGGAAAAAGATTCAATTATATTTTAAAATTGTGCCAACCTATTTTTTTTTTATTTGTGTAAATTGTATTCAATAATTACTTGGGAAAATTACACAACAAATCATGTTTTACAAGAAAATAATTAGATATCTTCTAGAAATTGTCAACACTTTTAGCCTTTAAAAACATTTTCAAACAAACAAATGTGCCTCTGTTTGGTATCAATTCAACAAATTGTGAAAACAAATGTTGAAACTACAAAATATTTGCCATCTTTAAGCGAAGAGAAAATATTTTTTTTTCCATTTTAAACTAAAGATGTTGATGCTGTTTTGGCTTCCACTCGTACTATTGAATTGTTTATACGTTCGTGCACTTTCTTTTGACATTAACGACACTGAAGACGATGACGACGACACCATTATCATTTTTTCAATTAATAGCAAATTAGAAAGAAAGAAAACAAGTACTTCGACTAAGTACTTGTGTGTGTGTGCACTATTTTTCGAGCGATTCTACACTACATCGCTAAGATTTCCTTTGGCACAGAAATCAGCGAAATGGAAACGATTTGTTCAAAATAAATTGGCTTCGTTTTTTCTTATTTTTCTGAAATTTGAAAATAAGAAATACGTAGAGGGTTAAGGGCAAAAGAAAATAATATATCGATTGAGGAAAGGGGTTTGAGAAAGGTAAGGAGAAAAGGCAAATTGGATTTTATTTTTTAGTTTGTAGTGTAGTGCTTCTCTGAGAAGAAAAACTAATTTAGCCTTTTCCACTTTATGTCGCCTTAATAAAAATAAAGAATTTAACGCCGCTACTTTACACAAATACAAAGAGTTCTCGAAAGAAAGGCTTGCAAATAAATAAAATTCGCATGGAAAATGAAAGCATAATATACTTAAATGGTTAGAGGTTTTCTCAGAACAAATAACACCGAAGAAAATTCTGAAAAACAATATAAGAGAATATTCAATTATATAATAACAAGTATCTACAACAATCTATTTTGTGATTGTGTGTGTGCGCTATATCCGTCAGAATACGGGAACAGGCACATCTGTCAAAATATGGACCTGTAAAGAAGTTTTTCATCCAAGTTAAATACCACATTACAACCACCTCTGTTGAAAAATTCGGTTTTAACGTCGCGGCTACTTGAATGCCGAATTATAGCATCTTCTGTTAGGAAATATGCTTAGGACAGTTGCACTAAATAAAATGTCAATATGCGGACAAATTTTATATACCCACAAAAATCAAACATACACTTCGGTTCGAATGGAAATGCGTAATGTGGAGAGGGGACTTTATATGGGGACTGCGTCAAACTATGGACCTGTAGGGAGAATTTTTTGCGGAGAAGTGTTTTCTCTCCATGAAGAATCCTTGTTTCGGATGGAATAAAGAAAGCCTCCCTTAAGTTAAGAGTACCTTCCATCACCTTGTCATAAACATATTTCCCGGCTTCAGCTCGTCTATATACATAGACGTCTTGCGTTTAGCTCTACTATATGGACAACCCTTTTATCTATACATTTCTTTAGACCGTATATGAGGTCTCCTGCTTTCGGCTTTAAAAGACCTTTATGTTTTTATGAAGACTCTTTTCAGCACTGTCCATAGATCTTCGATAAAGAAACCCCACAATGGCTACATAATGGCTCCATTCAGCTAACATCAGTCTATAAAATCTCTCTTATTATCATCGTCTCGTCTATGAAATACTCCATTCAGATTGCCCAGAAAAAACTACTCGTCCAGAAAGACTCGCCTAGCTCAAATACTCCTTTCAACTCGTCCAAACTACCTTCAGCCCGCCCAGTCTATGAAAATTTCGTCTATAAAGTCTCCCTTCAGCTTGATTAAAAAATACTAGTCTATGAAAGACACCCTTCAGCTCGTCCAGAAAGACCCCCTTAGCTTGTCTAGTCTATGAAAGACTAATTTCAACTCGTCTTTGAAAGACTATAAAAGACTAATTTAAGACTCCATTCAGCTAGTATATGAAAGACTCCCTAAGCTCGTCCATTCTATGAAAGACTCCTTTCAGTTCGTCCCGTCTATGAAAATCTCTTCTCCCATTAAATCGTCTACGAAAGACGTCAGCTCGTCTATGAAATACTCCCATCAGCTCGTCTATGAAAGACTTCCATCAGCACGTCTAAGAAATACTCCCATCAGCTCGTCTATGAAAGACTGCCTTCAGCCCGTCTATGATAGACTCCATTCAGCTCATCTATGAAAGACTCCCTTCAGCTCGTCTATGAAAGACTCTCTTCTTCTCGTCTATGAAAGACTGCCTTCAGCCCGTCTATGAAAGACTCCCTTCAGCTCGTCTATGAAAGACTCCCTTCAGCTCGTCTATGAAAGACTCCCTTCAGCTCGTCTATGAAAGACTCCCTTCAGCTCGTCTATGAAAGACTCCCTTCAGCTCGTCTATGAAAGACTCCCTTCAGCTCGTCTATGAAAGAATCCCTTCAGCTCGTTTATGAAAGACTCCCTTCAGCTCGTTTATGATAGACTCCCTTCAGCTCGTCTATGAAAGGCTCCCTTCAGCTCGTTTATGATAAACTCCCTTCAGCTCGTCTATGAAAGACTCCCTTCAGCTCGTCTATGATAGACTCCTTTCAGCTCGTCTATGATAGACTCCCTTCAGCTCGTCTATGATAGACTCCCTTCAGCTCGTCTATGAAAGACACCCTTCAGCTCGTCTATGAAAGACTCCCTTCAGCTCGGCTCTGAAAGACTCCCTTCAGCTCGTCTATGAAAGACTCCCTTCAGCTCGTCTATGAAAGACTCCCTTCAGTTCATCTATGAAAGACTCCCTTCAGTTCGTCTATGAAAGATTCCCTTCAGTTCGTCTATGAAAGACTCCCTTCAGCTCGTCTATGAAAGACTCTCTTGAGCTCGTGTATGAAAGACTATCTTTGGCTCGCCTATGAGAGCGTCTCTTTAGTTCGGCTATGAGAGTCTCCCTTTAACTCGCCTATGAAACTGAAAGCCTCTTGTATGCTTGTCTATGAGTCAACCTGCCGCACATCCATGCACGCATTCATTCAACTCGTCTATGAAAGCCACCCCTAGGCTCGTCGTACTTTTATGGTCAAACTTTGATAAAACACACATATACTTACCACAAGCTACTGATCCGCATCCTCCCCACATGCTGCTAAAAAAATTATAATTTATATAACTTTTTAAAGATTTTTTTCGATTCTTCACTATTACAACTATTTCAATAAAACTCTGCTTAATAGAACAAAAAATCCCCTTCATTTCAAATGATTCATGTAATTTGTCATATTTTCTGTGGCCTTGCCCTACATACTGAATGGAGGGATAGTGAATTCTATAGGGAAGACAAAACTCAATGTCATCTTAAATTGAAAAATAAAAAGATTTTTTTCATAGAAATCTCAAACGATGCAAATTATTTCCCCTCCCAGTGTTTTTTGCCAGCTAAGCTTTTGTTTAATATTCAACTGGATTTTTTTTCGCTCTTTCTGCGCTGGCTTGGGAAATCTTTTCTTTTGTGGTTACTTTCAAATTTCAAGAGACGTTTTCTTTCGAGCATTGTGGTTGCGCGCCATTTTATGTCTTTATGAATTAATAATTTTGTCATTGAACGTTGCTAAGTTACCAGTTGAAATTGTTGGTCCGTTTATTCAGTCGCTGGTTCGTTTGTTGGCTGGTTGCTTCGCCTTTTGTTCATTCTAAAATACAGCGGCAGCAGAAAAATAAGAAACAAATTAAGAAACACGTTCACGTAGTTCTATTATGTGAGGAAAATATCGTTTTCCTGTTGGTAGTAATGTTTATTGTTACTGTGTATTGTAGATTGTTATTATTGTTGTCATTTTGCGGTTTTGCAAATGTTGTTTTCCTCTATGACGAAATAGTTAATATTCGCATTAGCGTTTTACTTGAAAATGCTTTTAGGTAAATGAAAATATTTAAATGAATTATAAATTATTAAAAGCGAGAGATTAAGGGGTATTCCAGTTAGTTTAAGTATCCAATATAAAATTTTCTCTAGGGACGTTGGCATTGTAAATTGATAAAAATACTAAATTGTATGTATCATCAATATGAGTGTCTTATAGACAAGCTGAAGGGATTCCTTCATAGACGATCAGTAGGTAGGCGAGCGGAAGGGAGTCTTTAATAGACGAGCTGTAGGAAGTCTCTCATAGCCAAGCTGAAGGAAAGCTGTCGTAGATGAGCTGAAGGGAGTCTTTCATAGATGAGTTGAATAAGGGAGTCTTTCGTAGACGAGCTGAAGGGAGTATTTCATAGACGGGCTGAAGGGAGTCTTTCATAGACAAGCTGAAGGGAGTCTTTCATAGACAAGCTGAAGGGAGTCTTTCATAGACAAGCTGAAGGGAGTCTTTCATAGACGAGCTGAATGGAGTCTTTCATAGACGAGCTGAAGGGAGTCTTTCTGGATGAGGTGAAAAGAATTTTTCTGAATGAGCTAATGGAAGTATTTTCGGACCAGCTGAAGGGAGTCTTTCATAGGCGAGATGGAGGGAATCTTCCATAGACGAGCTTATGGGAGTCTTTCATAGACGAGCTGAAAAGAGACTTTCATGGACGAGCTGAAGGGAGTCTTTCATAGACGAGCTAATGGGTGTCACTCATAGACGAGCTGATGGGAGTCTTTCATAGACGATTTGAAAGGTTCTTTCATGAACGAGGTGAAGGGAGTATTTCATAGACGAGCTGAAAGGAGGCCTTCATAAAACTGTTGATGGGAGTCCTTCATAAACCTGTTGATGGGAGTCTCTTCAAAGACGAGCTGAAGGGAGTATGTCATAGACGATCTGAAGGGAGTCTTTCATAGGCGAGATGGAGGGAGTCTTTCATAGAAGAGCTGATGGGATGTTCCATAGACGAGCTGATGAGATGTTCCATAGACCAGATGATGGTAGCCTTTCATAGACGAGCTGATGGGATTCATTCATAGAAGAACTGAAGAGAGTCTTTCATAGACGAGATGAAGGGAGTCTTTCATAGATGGGCTAATGGGATGATCCATAGACGAGCTGAAGGGAGTCTTTCATAGACGAGCTGAAGAGAGTCTTTCATATACGATTTGAAAAGGTCTTTCATGAACGAGGTGAAGGGAGTATTTCATAGACGAGCTGAAAGGAGGCCGTCATAAAACTGTTGATGGGAGTCCTTCATAAACCTGTTGATGGGAGTCTCTTCAAAGACGAGCTGAAGGGAGTATGTCATAGACGATCTGAAGGGAGTCTTTCATAGGCGAGATGGAGGGAGTCTTCCATAGACGAGCTGATGAGATGTTCCATAGACCAGATAATGGTAGCCTTTCATAGACGAGCTGATGGGATTCATTCATAGAAGAACTGAAGAGAGTCTTTCATAGACGAGATGAAGGGAGTCTTTCATAGATGGGCTAATGGGATGTTCCATAGACGAGCTGAAGGGAGTCTTTCATAGACGAGCTGAAGAGAGTCTTTCATAGACGATTTGAAAAGTTCTTTCATGGACGAGCTTAAGGGAGTATTTCATAGACGAGCTGAAAGGAGTCCCTCATAAAACTGTTGATGGGAGTCCTTCATGTTGATAGGAGTCTCTTCAAAGACGAGCTGAAGGAGTATGTCATAGACGAGCTGAAGGGAGTCTTTTATAGACGAGATGGAGGGAGTCTTTCATAGAAGAGCTGATGGGAGGTTCCATAGACGATCTATTGAGATGTTCCATAGACCAGATGATGGTAGACTTTCATAGACAAGTTGATGGGATTCATTCATAGAAGAACTGAAGAGAGTCTTTCATAGACGAGATGAAGGGAGTCTTTATAGATGGGCTGAATGGGAGATTCATAGACGAGCTGAAGGGAGTCTTTCATAGACGAGCTGAAGGGAGTCTTTCATAGACGAGCTGAGTGGGTCTATATAGACGAGGTTAGGGGAGTCTTTCATAGACGAGCTGAAGGAGAGTCCGTCATAAAACTGTTGATGGGAGTCCTTCATAAACCTGTTGATGGGAGTCTCTTCAAAGACGAGCTGAAGGGAGTATGTCATAGACGATCTGAAGGGAGTATTTATAGACTGCCTGAGGGGAGTCTTTATAGACGAGCTGAACGGAGTTTTTTTTTTGGACCGGCTGAAGGGAGTCTTTGAAGACAAAGCTGAAGGGAGTCATTATAGACGAAGCTGAAAGGAGTCTTTATAGACGGGCTGAAGTGAGTCTTTATAGATGGGCTAATGGGTGTTCCATAGACGAGCTGCAGAGAGTCTTTCATAGACGAGCTGATGGGAGTATTTCATAGACGATTTGAAAAGTCCTTTCATGGACGAGCTGAAGGGAGTATTTCATACACGAGCTGAAAGGAGTCCTTCATAAAACTGTTAATGGGAGTCCTTCATAAACCTGTTGATGGGAGTCTCATCAAAGACGAGCTGAAGGGAGTATGTCATAGGCGATATGAAGGGAGTCTTTCATAGACGAGATGCAGGGGGTCTTTTATAGACGAGCTTATGGGATGTTCCATAGACGAGCTGATGAGATGTTTCATAGACCAGATAGCCTTTCATAGACGAACTGATGGGATTCATAGCCATCAGATAGCCTTTCATAGACGGGCTGATTGAATGTTCCATAGACCAGATGAAGGTAGCCTATTATAGACGAGCTGAAGGCAGTCTTTCAAGCAGAGCTGAAGGGGGTCTTTCACAGACGAGGTGGAAATCGTTCATATTCCGGCTGAAGGAAATCTTTGATAGTGGATCTGATGGAAGTCTTTCATTGGTGAGGTGGAGAGTGTCTTTCTTAGACGAGTTGGTGGGATTCTTTCTTTTAAACTGAGGGGTTTCCATTATAGTCGAACTGAAGGGAGTCTTTCATGGAAGATTTGAGAGGAGTTTTCCATAAACGAGCTGAAGGGAGGCGATCAAGCACTTCGATAATTTGTTATAGATTGAACTGAAATGAGTCTTTTAAAGATAAGCTGGAAAAAATTATTTTATAGAAAATCTGAAAGGAGTCTTAAGGTAGAGATCCATAGTCGAGTTTGGTATTTTGGGATCTGATTATTTAACACATCTTACTATCAGTATTGGTCCATGTTTTACGGCAACCTCTATATAAATGTAGCTCACAAATTTCAGATTTTTGTGCAGTATGGGCACATTTTTTCTACAGAATTAAATTCAAGTCGAGTAGCAAATATTCCTATTGCGATAGTCTCAAAATAACGGTACCGGCTATTATTCGGTATTTTAGGGATTATTCTCTCAAGTCTCTCTACCATAGAACATATGCTATATTTATTAAAGTACCGAGCGATTACAGGCATTTTAAACTTCGATCTTATGGTGGAGGGTATAAAAGGTTCGGTCCGACGTTTTGCTTGTTTACAACAAGTACATTTTTGCAACAGAGAACAGCAGGTCATCCACCCTCGAAATAAAATCGTACGAACTTGCCGATCTTGGACATTTACTAACTGGTTTTATTTAGTGAATCTGTGGTGATTATGGAATGCTCTAGGTAATCGATGTCATAAATAGATTTTTGTGTTTCCAAAGCCCCGGTTATGGTTTCAAATGAAATTTGTTGGTGAGTGATTTTATGGTGAGACATTTGCAGCCTAAGGTATTCAGTTCCCAAGAATTTCATTCAGAACTTGTTTATAAATTCTATGAACTATAATCCACGAATTATTTCTGTTATGAACAACTGAAAATATACGTGTGGGGATTCATTAGAAATATTGAAATTATTTTTGCTTTATACTCTAACAAAAATTAATTTCAATTGAAATCTGCATGCTAAAGGTAAGCAATTGCTTAACTTTAATCCATATGACTTTATTTCATTATTTTATTTATTTAACAACAAATATTTGCTTTCTTTTCGATAATAATACTTTTTTAACACAATTCTAAGAAAATATATCTCCATATGTTATTTTCATATTATTTTATTGTTCAATTAAAGTATTCTACAATATCAAATTTTTATCGTATATGTGTATATGTTTAATTAAAATTTTGCAAATTAAATATTTATATTTTTTCTGTGTGTGTGTAAATAAGACATATGTATGCTTAGATACCAAAGACATAGAATAAACAATTTCTCTTTTTCTCAAGTGTTATACAAATATAGAAAATAAAATAATCTTAATATTGCCTAAGTTGGCTTAAGAAACCACACAAACCGAATATGAATTAAAAATGAATTGGTACTTGTAACGAAATAAATATTAGTTTTATTTGTCTTCTTCATTCAGTTTTTCATCTTCTTCAAACTATGAAAGTATATATTTGTTAGTTTTTTTTTTTGATTCTCAGAATCTTTCATGTGTATCTATCTATGGGGTTTGTTTTAAGAAACGTATTGTTATTTTAAATACTATGCAAACTTTTGTAAATCTTTACTGAGAGGCTTCAACACCTTTTGCTATTTCATTTGTATATATATATATATGTTTATTTCCTAAATGTAAAGAAGTTATATAAATATTATTCTTTTTAATAAAATAAGATAAACAAACAGTATCTTCATATGTATACATGTGCAAATTTGTTAGAATAACAAATGTAAGTGGAATTCCATAAAAATATTCTTCAATTAAATAACCCTTAATGTATGATGCAAAGATTTTTTAGCATATTTTTATATGAAATTTTACTGAAGAGTAGTGAACAATAAACATGTGTGAATAAAGTGAAATTATATTTTCAAAACTATAATGCTGTAACAAATAATATGCAGAGTGGAATATTTCATGCATGAAATGAAGACCATCAAAAATTTTCAACTGTTTCATTCGAAATTCAATTTTATTGTAAATTAGCAGCATCGTCAATTGAACTATACCTTGGGCCTTACTAAATTTAACTTTCTCTTTACTCACTTACTCAGCTGGCTTGTGACAGAACGTTTGTTCCATAAGCCGAGCTTAAACCAGTAAGGAAAGCAGTAAAGTCAGACGGGTCCGACTATATGATACCCTTCACCACTTTAGGTATATTTTATGTATGTATCCTAAAAGACATCGCCTTTTCGAAGGAACATTGACGTTAAATTAAAACTTAAATATGTAATTTTTATCTCTATGTGAACCGACTGACATAAATCCATACAAATCCATTTTACAATGGGACAAATTTATTAGGAGTTTGATGCATAATTTACCTGAAATCTGACGAAAATATATATGGGAGCTATATATTAAAATCTGAACTGATTTCAAGGAAACATACCTGTGATTAGCCTTAATTTGACGAAAATCGGACGAAACTATATATGGGACCTATATCTAAATTCGGACGAAACTATATATGAGAGTTATATCTAAATCTGAACCGATTTTCATGAAACTTAACACACATCATTCTAGACTTAATTCAGTACGATATGCCAAATTTCATACGAATCGAAAGATATATAGGGATTTTGCTGCACCATTTGCATAAATTGGACGAAAATGTATATGGGAGCTTTATCTAGATATGAACCGATCATTCCAGACTTAATTCAGTATGTTATTCCAAAATTCGTGCAAATCGAAAGATATGTGAGGAGCTTGAAACACCATTTACATTAAATCGGACGAAAATATATATATGGGAGCTCTATCTAAATTTGAACCGATTTTCACGAAACTTAGCGCACATTATTATAGGCTCTATTCAGTATGCTGTGACAAAATTCGTATAAATCGAAAGATATATAGGGAATTTGGTGTAACCATTTATATTAAATCGAAAATATATATGGGAGCTAAATCTAAATCTGAACCAATGTTTCCCAATTTCAACAGGGCTCGTCCGTGGGCCAACTTTGTTTACAATTCAACATGGACAGACAGACGGACGGACGGACATGCATAAACCGACTCAGAAAGTGATTCTATGCATATTCTCAAAAGGAACCATGTGTCTATGCACGAATACATAATACCCTGTGTGGTGAAGGGTATAACAAGATTTCCAGGAACCAGGGACGTACCAGGGACAAAATTTATTTTTTTCACAGTAAATTCATGTTTGCAACAGCGAATTTTTTCATTTTGTACTACCTTCCGTCTATCACCTTATGATCAATTTGATTTCTCGTTGCTTGATCAGAAGAAATCCAGGTGGCCTTGTGTATATTGAGATCCTTAAATATGGTGCTGCTAACTATTCCGTCATTCAAACTCATTCCGTTGTCGGATGTTTCATCATGCTGAATTTTCCGACGGTGGGACCAAAAATATTTTTTTTTTATTTCTTATTCGTTGTTTTTTCATAGTAAGAAGGGGTTTCCCTTCGAAGCCTCAACCCATTTCTTATAGATCTTAAGAACTCGCTGCACATATCACCTCACTATTTCAACGGGTGATGAATATAGCTACCCCAAGTGACACCGCGGGGAGGTCAGTGTCCACAATTGTGATGAAAGGAGGAACAATATTTATGTGCTCTATTTTTAAATTGCACATTTTTTATAATTTAACTTTTTCATCATTTTTAAATAAAAATGCATTAAAAATGCATTTTTAAAATAGCAATCTACAAATCTACATAAAACAAATGAAAATCTATAAAAAACAAGTGAAGGAAATTTTTCACATAAATGTCATACATATTTCAAAAGAAATTCTTAACTTGATCCTGCATCTCTTGCAACATTTGTTGTTATAACAAAAATATTTATTTAATCAAATGGCTTATTACTTTTACAAATTTTCATTTTAAATTAGAGGAAAATGTATTTTTCACATAACTTCTTCCTTGAATTTATTTCATCATGTCCTTAGAGTACATTGAGGAGGACGACGACATTCCTACTTCAGCAAAAACAGAAAAAAGTGATGTGAGCTGGCAGCTCTCATAGTGGTGGTTGACATCTTAAGTTGAGCACCAACACAATGGCATGCCTCATAAATAAATGAACACTTGAGCACTGCAGCAGTTAGATGGCATGAGACACAAGAAATGCAAACGGAAGTGTTAAATTGTAAAATAAGACAAAAATAGACAATCAAACATCAAGACAGACATTCAAAAGCGCAACACACACTCACACATATACACTCTTACTCATCCATACATATAGAAAATCACATGCATACGAAATGAATTCCAACGGCGGTCTGTGATGGGGAAAAACTAAAGGGGAAAAAACTTAGAACAATAAAATACAACTGAACAACAAAAAGGAGGGAACATCTTTAGCTCTGCAACAAACTCTTGCCATAGATGAACATTGACAAGAATCTTTCGTTCAGATTTATTTTTCCAAAGAGAAAAACAAGATTGGAAAAGAAGCAGCACAACAACAAAAACTAAATAAAAAAATACAGCAATATCAGGACTTAGAGTCATCAAATGCATCTTCAACGTCAACATCAACAGAAGAATTCTCATCGTCATCTCCATCAGCATCCGCATCATCACTACCCTGGGCAATAATGCCGTCATCATTCTCATTGTTCTTATCACGATGATGATGATGATGATGCTGATGTTGTTATCTTTAGCCTGAACTTATTCTTGTAAGCAAGTGACACAGTGTGACATGTTATTATTTCGCCTAGTAACCGAACAGCAACAACACAACAGAAAAAAATAACAACAAATAAACCAAGAATGTCACAAGCAATTGAAACATTACAACAAGAATGTATATTTCTTTATGATTGAAAAGTGGAAGCAAATAGTTTATGTTTAAGAAAATGATATGATAAAATAGAAAATAAGCTTTAGAGATGACAAGGACCAGACGCCGAACATTGGATACCGTATGATTTTAAATATAATATGCAATATTAAAATATTGTAGACATATTTAATAAAACATGAAAGTCGGTTTAATACCGAATTTTTTTAAATGTTTTAGGACTGATATACCCGATTTGAAGATTTTATTCAAGTTTCTGTAGTTCGGTTGAGATTCTTTGGTCATTATAAATGGTATGGAAAAGAAAAGGAAGTTTAAAATAAATAAAACACAAGAAAGTATTAGTTCAATTATTCTAATTATCTCCGTTTTGTTGGTGGTACTCTTTTCTTTATTACAACAACGAAATTACCTTTTTAATTTGGGATGGAGACAGAGGCCTGTTAGTAAATAACGCTTAAACGTTATTCAACAAGTTAACTCTATGGAGGTTGGTCGACAAGAGTTAGTTAGCAAGTAACTGCAGAGATTCACGTGGATTGCAGATGATCATTGGGATCTTAATGATCTTCGTATTTGTACAGCTACAACTACATACACATATTCCAGTGAGAGAAAGTGTCGAGCAAGGAGAGCAAACCAACAACAAGCGTTGCCCGTTGGTATATACGCTCTGTGGTGTCCGCAGAGGGTACGAGCAGAGGTAATACCCGAGCTGTCAATCTGCATCCGTGATCGACTGGGCTCGGGAGGTTGTAGGCCAACGTATCATCGTGTCGCCTATATAACCCTTCCAACGAGCATATATCTGAAATTGTTTGATCGATACTTTAAGAGAAATCTATATGTACAGCCAGCAGCCGACAAAAATAATGGATTTCTTTTTCCCTAAACATAATATTATATTTTCAAAGCATAGATCAAGTCCTGCCCTAAAAAGGGTCAATTTTTCATAATCATGTAAAATTGAAACAAATTACATAACCAATTTGATTAACATTAAATCTTAAGAGTCTTTCATAAAAACGTATGTTTTATGAATCGAATAATAAAACATGTAGGTAATTCTGAATAGGCTGGGGGTATAAATCTGTCAGCAACACCGACTGACCCTTTTTTACTATTTTCAAAGCGTAGACTTAAGAGAATTACATTTTAAGATCTCTTTTTCGCTGCATGGACTTATATGACTTTGATTTTTAAGACCTCTTTTAAGGGGACCCCCCATTCACGGTGTCAATTGTTTTTTTGAAAAACTAATAACCCAATCGATTCCAAATTTTTACACGTTTCTCTGTGAGTGTATAGCTATCGTATGAACCAAGATAAAGCCAATCGGTGAAGATCTTCCTTATTTTTTACTTGGTTTTTGGTAAAAAATCGGCGATTTTCCAAAAATATTTTTTTAAAGGTCTGCCATTTTGCTAATTTTAAAGCGAAGTCAATAATCCTAGTTCACACGAGAGCCAAACAAGTACTCTTTCTAACACCGTTGGAATTTTCGGATTCCGATGTTCCAGTGAGAAGATATTATGCCCGCCATCAAAAATAAGGACTTCCCTTTAATTACAAAAAACAACAACAAAACAACTACAAAATTTGTTTGTAAATTATTTTTCTTGTATTTTAAATCTCCAAATATATATGTGCAAAGTTACAAACATTAACAAGCATTGGTATTGATTTGCCAGCCCATTGAAAATCTTGAAAAATTAAAATCGAGAATGGGTGGGGTTCCCTTAATACATTTTAAAATCATAGATTTTAATACTTTTTTTAGAGGAGTTTTTTATTTTATTAAATTTTACATTTTATGAAATTGTTGACAAGTTCTTAAAATAATGTTTTATGTTTTGGCAAGTTTGAATTTTTATAAGATTATTACAAGTTGTAGATAACTGTTTTCTTTTTTGATAATTTCTTTGAAGATTTGACTATTTCAGAGCCTTTTTTGAATTTTATAAGTCTACAGGAATTTTTGTTTTGTTTTGAATGTGTGGGTTTTCCCAGGAATAATAAGGCACAGTTTTTTTATGTTCATATTTTACAATTTAAATATATCATTTTTAACAATATTAACTATTATTTTTAAAGGTCCTATATTTTAAAAAAATTGTATTTCTTTTTTATTTATACGAATTTTGCCTATAAGCGCTATGATCATTTGACTGAGTTTTTTAAGTAAGTTTTTTCTCTTTCGAATCGAGCTTTCCTTTTTTCGTTTCTAAACTTCGATCATTAAGCTCGAAAAAGTTGACTTAAATTAGTATTGGATTTTTAAAAACAGTTTTGTATTTTTAATTTCAGACGTGTATTTTGTAAGCATTATATTCTATGTACTTGATAATTGAGTCGACTTTGCCACGTCTCTTCTACACTTCTTTTAAATTTCCTTTGTCCTCTTAAAATAGATCCATACTCATTTGATCATAAAACGAACATTTCCATTTTACAAACTAACATCTTAACCCAACAACGTTGATGGAGTAATCTTCATGGCAATCATAGGAGACATTTTCTTGTTTTTATTTCATTTCCATACCAGCCATATTGAACCGAACAATTGTCGAATATCGTTTCTATGCTTCGACGAAGATAAAATGCTAAAAAAAACTATGGAAAATGTCATAGTGAAAGCAAAACAATGGCATACAAACAAATGCAATTATATAAATCCATCTACTACTAGTGTGTGTTCAGACGTTAACACTTCAGTTTTGTTATTGTAATTGTCAATGTCACTATTGCTGCTGGCTGATATGGCAGCATGGAAATCGATGTGTGTGTATGATGTGGATGTGTGATATTAAAACTATAAACATTTATTGTGTATTTTCAAAGTTGTTTTTATGTGTTTTTTTTTTTGTTTTTATACAATTTACCAATACAAAAAAAGCAAAATACCACTCCAATACACAGCCAAGTGCATAAGTGTTTGCGGTATGTAAATAAGCAGCCTGCCTGCTGCCGCTGCCTGTATGTATGGGTGTGTGTGTAAATGTTATGTCGATGGTGTAAGCTTTGGGGCAATTTTTATGTAAAGTGTGCATTTCCTGTTACTGTTATACAACTTCGTATACTATTTCCTTCCTTCCTTTATGACGAAAATATAAAAAACAACACCGCATTGCAAATATGTGTATGTGTGTGTGGCTGCGTTGCAGTGGTAGTAGAGTAAATGTGTGCTATCTGCATACATACACGAATGGTGGATGGATGGCGATGTTGGCAAGTGTGATTGGATTGTAAATACATTTTATGCACTTGCTGCACTTTTTACTTGTTGTTGGTATTATTATTTCTTATTTTTTTTTTATCAAAACTGAATATTAAAAGAAGACATTTTTTGTATTGTTATTTTTTTGTTATGGGTATATCGTACTATTCAATTCAGCAATTTTGCTATCTTTTTGCAATCCTGGAAACAATTTGTGGTATTAAAATTAATTTTGAAATCAATTGAAGTACATCTCGAATTAAAGGCAAGGAAAATCTATTATAATGGTAATGAAATTATAGGCTCAAACCAGCGTCTTATTAACAGAAGAATCGTGCTATTAAAATGTAGGAATGTATAGGCCATGTTGCCGGTGTGGCCTGTTTTTGTTGCATGTTTAAGCTTTTAACGCCATTTTCATCCGCAATCTTGAAGTGAGTAACATATTTCGACAAAACTTGTTCAACTCGTGGTCATGGTCTTGGGATGGAAATTTGATATTGGGGATTGGCTATATGAATAAGGAAAAATTCCCAAAAGTGAAAGTTCGGAGCTATTGCGAGATCATTATCTGAATATCCGGTTCAAAAATGTAGAAACCCGATTCTTTCATCCACGAAATTTAATTTTTAGTAAATAATTCGCACGAAGCCGACAGTTATTCATAATAGGATTGTATACTGAATTTTTTGAAACACATACACATAGGGTAGTAGTGACAAGAAACGGGTAAAATGGGAAATATACACTTAAAACGTTAAAATATAGCTTTCTAGTCTTTGCGGAATATAATCAACAAAATTTTTTGTAGAATATTATAAGGATGAAAAGTCGCGTTATGTGATAATTGGAGGCCGGTAATGAAAGAAACTTGTCACAGGATAGTTTATACTAATTTCAGTATGTTTTGTGCATATCGGCCAAATTTTGAGTTCTTGGTTCATCATTTACTTAAAATGGGAGAAAATATCTATGGGAGCTCTATCCAAATCTGAAAAGATTTCAACAAAACTTGACACAAGTTAGACTAAAAAATGTTGTACCAATCGGACTAACCTTGGGTCTTTGGTGCACCATTTACTTAAAATCCGACGAAAATATATATGGGATCTATATCTAAATCATAACCGATTTTCACGAAACTTAGCACATCATCATTATATACCCAATTCAGTACGCTATGCTAAATGTCGTGCATCGAAGGATATATAGGAACTTTGGTGTACCATTTACATAAAATCGGAGGAAAATGTATATGGGAGGTATATCTAAATCTGAATCGATTTTTCCCAATTTCAACAGGGTTCGTCCTTGGGCCAAATAAGTGACCTATACTTAATTTTATCCAATTCGCATCATAAATGCGACCTGTTTGTTTACAATTTAACATGGATAGACGGACGAACTTGCATAAAAACAATCACGTCATAGCACCGAACTTTGGCCTATGGCGATTTTTTACTTCAAGGGTTTTACTCACAAAGGTCTTTCCCCAATAACAACTTTATACCCCCAAAATCATGTCGCACCGTGCTATAAGTCTAATTTTTAACATGGTCCCTACATAAATGTCTTGAGCCATATTATATAATTCGTGGTATTGAAATTTGGATTTCCGGGTTCTTGTGGGTAAAAAAACCTACTCAGAAAATATTAACGTGAAGCCACATTTTGGAACGTTGAAGTTTCTAGAAATTTTTTTCCAACCAACGTGTCTGAAATTCGGAGTTTAATTTTCCTAATTTCTCATCAGCAGTAATGCTTATCGTCCGATAGAAAACGGTCGAATGTGAATTAGTCGGACCCGATCACACGTTTTCTGTTGGCCACTGACCGATAGTTTTGACAATTACTAACAAACTTCATACGTCCCATACGTCTTAAAGAGTTTACAACCTATAATTTATACTTGTGTGCGACCTAATTGGTACGATTTAAGCCCCTTGCAAACAGCTTCTTTCACTCAAAGCCAGAATGTCCTCTTCATGATTTATAATTATTAGTTTTTTATTTCTGCCAAAACTTTGAACAATGTTTTCAGTAATCCGGATTTAAATCAAGAAAAAATTATATTTTCTTAAAAAAACAAGTGTACTTTTCTATTTCTTTCCGTTCAATTATTCAGTCGAATTTCCTTCTTAAATATTGAATAACAATTGCCCAGATAAATTCAAATGTAAATATTGAATAATTAATATCAAATCAAAAGCTCAAAGGGAAAATAAGTATCTTTTGATATTTGTCAATCAACACAAAAATATCTAAATATGTGTAAATTTACTAAAGTGAAATCTTAATGCCGAAATCCACACACATTAGGTACTTATATGCCGGATATATTCTATTTGAAAATTACGATAAACCGCAAATTTCCTTGAAGATCTACAAAACACATATTTCACACTTATAAATTCAAACTTATTAACTATTTTGCAAATGTATTTGTGAAATCAAAGCCCAATACTGATTAAAATAACCACCACTGTTACTAATGTGAAAATGTGGCGTTTCCGTGAAGATAAGCAAAGTGCTAAGATCAAAGGAACACCATAGAAACTATTTTAAAGTTTGTATGCAGATAATGTTCTTAGCTAAGTGATGGTTTTGTGGTCATTGATTTAAATGTGTGTTTAATATTTGAATAGCATATCGTTAGCTAAAATGCAAAAAGGCGTAACTAACAAAAACATAATTGTGTAGGAGAAGCAAAAAACTGTTTTGAATGAAAACTATGAACATGTCATGTGAAATAAAAAAGTATGTCCGGCAGGGTGATATTGCATATGACGAATAATAGACTATAATTTTTTTTAACAAATTTAGTTATTTAGTTTAATGGCAGTCATAACAATTAAGTAAAAACGTGAATTTGTTGTTAGTTACGCCTTTTTGCATTTATCAAATAAACCAACTTGTAGTTACGTCTTTTTGTTTTTTGTTAATAGAAGCTCCTATTTTGACCGCAGACGTGTAAAACTTTGTCAACACATGTAGTTTATTGACATTCACAATATTCATTCAAAAAGTCAATTTTCAATTTTTTGTTAGTTACGCCTTTTTGCATTTTAGCTGACGATATGTGAATAAGGGCTTCGGGTTGTAAATGTGGAAATGTAATTTTGCAGAACAGGATGAGAGGAATAATGATGAAATAGATACACGGCAGAGTATTGATTTATGGCAGATTAATTTTCTTCACCCTTTACCATCTATATGTTGATAAAGATTCCCTTTTATTAAGGTCCCACACCCTGTTATGTATATTGAAGATCTCAGTCGCATTTTCAATATATATTATGATATTCTTAAAAAAATGCCACTATCTCGAGTAGCCTCATTTTGGAATAAGTCTCCTTTCCATCGCATATAAAGTGCCATCCAGCGTGCTGTGTGAACAACTGAAGCCAATGGTCAATGACATTATAGCATCATAGTAATGCGGCTTCAGACCTGACAAATCCAATATTGACCAGATGTTCACTCTGTGCCAAATTCTGGAAAAGACCAACGAAAAACACATCGACACATTACAACTATTCGTCGACTATAAAACCGTATTCGAAAGCCCAATCGGAGCCCATTAATTCCGAAATAGGATTCAGACAAGGTGACAGTTTGTCGTGTGACCTGTGTAATATCCTACAGAATTGACACTCAGTACACCAAGCAGTGTATGTTACTAGCCTACGCCGAAGACATCGACATAAGGGTCGAACATTGCGAGCGGTAGCAGCCACCTTTGAACAAATTGAGAAGGAGTCTGCCAAAGTGGGTCTGCCAGTAAATGGCGAAAAGACCATGCTGATGGTAACAACGCCAACACCAACAGTTGAACTTCAAAACTACAGCCTCGAGGTAGTGAACGAGTGAACAAAACTAGTAACATGGTCTGAGTAAGCAACTCAAAAACATGGCCAACCCTTTGCCAGACCAAACTCACACTCCCACTAAATGGTTTACGCAAAAGGGGAAGGCCACGAATCCGATGGTGTTCGGCTACTGGAAAATTGCTTCTCATCGACGGGAGTAGCGCTTTACTCCTCTTCATTACTTCTACTGGCGACAAAAGTGAAATCTGTATGGCTGTTGTCTTTCTTGCTGGTATTTTGGTGGTACTTCCTAGGCTGGGAGGTCTCTTATACGCTACGTCTCCTGTCACTCTCGGGTGCCCACTAAACTACATGTTAAAAGTAGCACGCGCACTTCTTTTGGTATTTCTGTCGTACTTCCTTCCACGGTTCGAGAATTACTTAACCGTTGCCCACAATTTACTTGTTCCGGTCACACCGTTGCAGGTGGTCTAGCCCCCTATTGACTTCAAGAGTAAGATTTTTCACTCTTGGTTCTTCAGGTTCAGTACGACGAAGCTCGTCGCATTCATTGGCCAATACCGGAACAACCGAAAATGCTCCGATTCCCTACATCCACTGACGTGTCTGTGGAGGATGCGTGGCAGACACTTCAAAACCATGATCCGGAGTTTCTCTCTATACCGGCAGGGACCAGAATTGTTCGGAGCAGCAGGCGACTTCGACTTTGTTAAACGATTGGATCATACCGCCCGACAAATTCGAAGTCGTTCTTCAAGGCAATCCAGTGTCTAGAACCAGCTACGTGGGATTGAAGGTAATATTCCATATTGGCCGTACGACCTTATGGCTATAATTCATAATGCACCACGTCATTGAAGTCGGGCAAACCCGTTTAACGATTTTTTTATTAAACCAGCTATAAGACAATTGAACATCTGATCAGCACATACGGAATAATATAAAATTTTGTTGGTACATTACTTCGTGGTTAATAAGGCTACGCCAACACTACTAAAATTTTAGTTTATATTACCTAGGTAATTTACAAACGATATAGGTCAAAGATTGTTCATTTAATTGCTATTCATTTTCTTATTCCTCTATAGAAATCTACAAAACAACTATACGTTATAACAGTGAACAAAATCAGACTGCATTTCCGGCTACCAAACTCGCGCATAGAATTAATTTTAATAAGGTGTTTAATGTACCCACCTAGCTATTGCATTGGAAGCAAACTGATTTTGGTCACCAAAAACGTATAGCTGAATACAACGCGGAAACCACAGGTCGTTTTATTCACACTAGCATTCACAAATTTACATGTGCAAGCATATCTGCATATACACACATACAAACATACACCACGTATAAATTAAGATTGCATATTATTAAACGTGGAAGCCTTTAGGGGGCAACTGACCTCATAATTAAAATAAACCATCATATCATGAAATAACACAAGCAAAACCACCACATCCACAAACATACGCTCACACACACACAATCGCCCATAAACACAGACAGCTGCAAATGGTAATCAACAGAGGAACCAAAATTTGTGGTAGTAAACTGCAAATAGCAAACATTAGATCGTTTAAGATATGAGAACAAATTATAAAATTTTTGTAATCTCTAAAATTACTAGACTTTATTAGAAATTTAAACTTCTATATAAATATAATGTAGATGAATAAATTTAATTTTTTTAGTTACACCCTAATGTCTGTCACTTGATTACATAGTCTCAAACCCAAAATGCATGCAAGGTATACAAATATTTGGGAAGATTCTTTATTAAGTTGACTTTGGTTCAGCAGCAAAATAAATTTAAATGCTGCTGCCAACACTGGCCAACCGTTATAATATAGCCATAAGTGAATACAAATTATGTGCTAGAATTTTTAAATAAGGACAACCAATGGCTGTCTATACGTCTGGTGTGGTTTATTCTTTAAAAAATATTAGCATTGAATACTTCATAAAATTTTAATATATTTGAAGATGACAATATGCAGAACAGGGATAGAGGTTTAGTTTTAAAATTAGTAACGTTTATGGAGCTATATTCTACTTCTGCCCAAAATTAATTTAATTTTGCTTGTGTTAATTCACTGTGTTTTTGGATGGAGGTGAATGATATGGTTGATATGGTCTCTGTCCATAATTTTGCGACCATTTTACGACCAAAATAGTAGTTGAAAATCCAAAAATGATCAATTTTGGTCCACAATAGTCCTCATAATGGTGTCCCCGTTTTCCAATAAATTAGTATATTGAATTCCCATTGGGTGGAGTAGGGGATAATATATACCAAGCAACGGCTTTGATTGGCTTTAATATTGCAAAGTACAGACTTATCTTCGTCCCTCTTTCATCTCAATTGTGGACACTGACCTCCCGGCGGTGCCATCTAGGGTAGATGAATAGTCAGCTGATATGTGCCGCGAGTTCACCCAAAAGAATTATAAAAATGGGTTGAGGCGTCGGGTCAGTTGCCCACACTTGGAAAAAAACTTCTACCATAAAAAAGCAACGAAAAGGAAAACCGAACCCCCTAATGGTGACGACCCCTCAAACGTATAAAGGACGCCGATCTGCGAATCTGCACTTTGAATGTGCGCACGTTGTACAGAACAGGCGCAGTTTTCGCTTTAGCAGATGCGGCTTCAGGCCATTGACAAGATGTTAACTCTGCGGCAAACCCTGGAAAATGCCCACAGAAAGCACAAAGCCGCATTCGACAGCCCTATCCCCTCAGAGGTATTTAATGATATGTCTGCGTTCGACATTCCTGCAAAAAATAATACGGCAATGAGGGATAACTTTAACTGGCACGAGGTCATCAGTTAAAGGACCTCTCGGAGCCCTTCGATCCCGAACGAGGATTCAGATATGTTGACTGTTGATCTTTTTAGCATTCTGCTGGAAAAGGTTATACGAGAGGCAAAATAGACTCGAACCAACTGTGGAACTTGATAATTACATCTTCGAGGTAGTGAACGATTTTTTATACCTCAGTACCGACATAAATGAAACTAATGACAACAGTTTTGTTATTCGGAGAAGAAAAGTGTTGGCCAACAGATGCTACTATGGTCTGAATAAGCAATTCAAAAACAAGGTCATTTCTCGCCAGACCAAACTCACACTCTACAAGACGCTGATACTACCCGTGCTGTTGTATGTATCTGACGCATGGGTACTTGCGCAAGCACATGAGGCAGCTCTTGGAGTGTTTAAGAGAAAAATTATTCGAAAAATCTGTGGACCGATCTGAACCATGAGTTGTACAATTTATGTTCGGACACCGACTTAGCCAAAAGTATAGAGCAGCAGAGACTATGTTGCCAAGATCATGTTGTGAGAATGGATGAGGCTCAAAAGCTCAAAAGACATATAAAAGCGAGCCAATTGATGTTTTACTTAGAAAGGGAATGCCACGAATTCGATGGAAGGATCATGTTCTCTTTCAAATTCGAAGAGCAGCGCACAAGACCGACGCGCTTGGAAATCTTTTTAAGCTAGGTTAATTTGATTCAGATGTAGTATAGCTCCTATTTATTTTTCCGTTCTATTTTACGAAATTGTGCACCAAAAATCCTTACGTTTGTTCGATCCAGATAAAATAGCGAATGCCAACATTGCTTAAAATCGTCCAGATTAGCTCTCATACACAATTTTGCTCGATGTCATGCAAATGGTCACCAAATGTTCCAAATCAGTTCAACTGACATGGAATTTTGCCAAGATTTCAGGATGACATGTCTATGGGTTGATATAAATTGGTATATCTATGATGTGCATACGTTTGTAGCAGCAAAAATGAATCGAGATAGACCCATGGTTCTTTTTGAGAATATGCATAGAATCACTTTCTGGATCGATTTATTTATGTCCGTCCATCCATATATTTTTGTGAACGAAGTACAGATCGCATTTATGGCCCGATTTGGATAAATTTTGGGGCAGGTCACGTTTTTTTTTCCAAGGACGACCCCTATTGAAATTGGTAAAATCGGTTCAGATTAAATATTGCTCCCATATATAGCTTAGTCTGAATTATGTCCAAATTGATGTATGCGAAGTTTTGTTGGAATCGATTCAGATTTGGACATAGTTCCCATATATAGTTTATTTGTCAGATTGAGACAAAATTTTGCACAGCGTACATAATTAGGTCCAGATTGATGAAATCGGTGTAGATTTAGATATAGCTCCCATAATTAGCTTCGCCCGATTATAGATTTATGTAAATAGAGCACCATACGCCAGCATTTGTCCGATTGAGACAACATTTTGCACGGAGTACCATTTATATTTAGCTCCCATGTATACATTGATAGATTTCATCCAAATGATTGACATTGAATTGTTCATTAATTTCAGAATGGTATGTGTATGGGTTGTTTTAATCTACTTCAAATATCTATGTACTTCACACTGTTAATATAGTCCGATTCCATTTCTGTGGTCCCCCAAAGATGCTATGTCTATTTTATGTACATGATATTGTACATATGAGCATCTTTTGCACCCAAAGTGGTGATGGGTATCATATAGTCGGCCTCGTCCGACTTTTGAACTTTCTTTACTGGTTTTCTGATTCGATTTGCTTAATTTTTAATCACAATCTGTCTTCTTTGATTTCGGTTAAAAGTTTCCATTTTATACACTAACAACATTGCCGGAGGATTTTTGCTTTAGTAAACATATAAATCATAAAATGCAGAGCAAGATTTTAAATGACACAAAAAGGAAAATATTAATATCTTATTGAACCCCTCCTATATATATATATATATATCTTTTAAAAATAGATTTCGTTAATGTATCTCTTGCTATTGTCATTATTTTAAACATTCCCTCATTTGCGCATAATTTTTTATACATCTGCTGCGATAACGATTGATTCATTCTGCTGCCAAGACACGGAAACAAAAGTTTATCACACACAGCGTAATATGTGTTGGTGTGTACACACACAAATTCACAATCTCTTCTCGTATGTCATAATCAATATTTGGCGTATGAAAATATTTGGTAGCGCAACTGAATAAGAAAGCATTACTTTGCAGAATATCGTTAACAATGATTGATTATCATCTCCACGTCCAACACCATCGAATACATTACAGGAAAAATATGATAATAACAGAAATCGAACATTTCACCAGCGCCATTAACAAAGTAAACAAACGAATTTTTTAATCATCAACGAAGAAAACGTGTCACCAGTCAAGACCAATATAAAGTTTAAACTTTATATTGGTCTGTTCAACTTTCTTTTATCTTGGAAATCTTTAACAAAATTGACATGGAAAATAATCACCGACTTAACGCCGTGCTTTGCTGGACGTTGTCTTTATTACTCTACCCCTACACCATACTCACTTGAAATTGTGCTGTTAATTGCATGGCTCGGAGGCTCGTGTAATATTCAAAAAGTAAAGTGAGAGTGAAAAAAAAAAACACAAAATATAATTTTGTTTACATTGCGTTGAATTTATTTAGGTATGTACAAACATTTTTAAATACCGTTGCCGTCAACAGTCTGGTGACGCTGCCTACAGCAAGTCTTTAAGTGAAAGTGTTATAAAAGTGGAACTATATTTTTTAGATTTGTAGGACCGCAATATAAACATTGGTGGCAAAATTAAAAAAAAAAAAACGAACCTTGAACGTCGGTTACGAACAACTGAGAATATCGGTGATGGGTTGTTAGAAATTCGGCAAAGGTCATTACAGCATATATTGCATAAATGCATTGATGTTCATACATAAAAGATTCCGTTACTAAAAACGGGCGTTCATCAATAAGATCGTCGTCATCTTTTAATCGAAAAGTTTCTGGGGTGTGTTATGCCTTGCAAAAAGCAATCACAATTGTTCACCGAGATCAAAACATCTTACGACTTCCTCCGTCGGAGGAAGCCATCTTCGATTGGCGAGGCTATCGAAGACATTGGTCAGTCAGTGTTTGCTTATTATACGATATAATATTGTCTTGTAGGCGTTCTCGATGTGGCTACTTGACTCATGTTTCTTTTTAAAATTAACGGTATACGCTCTATTTTAAAATTACATTTTATTTTATAACCCTTTTTTATTGCATACTCTCATCACTTCGTTTTATCTCATTGGCTGCCTTGTAATTGTGTGAAAATATTACAAAAAATTGGTATTTTCAATAACACGATTATTTCTTCTTAAGATCAATCATGTTTCTTGGTGTTATTCCTTCCACTTCGCTTATTTTGTGTGTTGAAGTGTTGAAAGAATTTGTATTTAAATAAAATATTTTAAAAATTCAATTTAGTGGAAATTCTTGGGTTATTAATTGGTAATTGTAATCAATTTTAAAATTAAACAAGAGTCAACGACGATGTTATCTTAACGTAGAAGGAGAACACCATTATTAATCTTGAGCTCTCCAAGAGACCTTCCCCAACTGTCTATTGTAGAGGTGGGCTATATTTTATTATATTTACTTATTTAGCCGATAATTGCACTAAATCTATATTTAGTAAAAATACATTTAAGTTCGGTCGGGTCGAACTCTTTATACCGTCCTCCACCATGAGTTGAACCTTTAAAGTATCTGTAATCGTACGGTATCTACATATATCGTGGGCTGTGCCATTGTAAATTTTTGGCAAAAAGATTTGACACACGATGAGAACGAAATTACAGCCGATTCGCGTACAATCCTCAAAATACCTAATAAAGACGGCATCGTTATATAGAGACTATCATAAAAAGCTGACCAATTTAAAACTCAACAGACCAAATTACAACCTATTCGGTTGAAAAACGTGTCAAATATCCCCAAAATATCGAAAATTTGGCGGTACCGTTATATGAGGGCTACAACAAAACGTGGCCCGATATATTTCGTTTTCAATACCAAACATCATACAAGTAGTAACAATGTGCAACATCTTCAATGTTTCAAACTCTGTCGTTATTTCAGACAGACAGACGGAAATAAATAAATCCACAGAGAATTTTTATATGATCAAGAATACATATCGTCATCACAAATGCCTAATAATTGTCCGATTAAGACTAAAATTTGTACAGCGTACCAAAATGAGTCCGGAGTGACGTGTGTTAAGTTTTGTTGACATCGGTTCATATTTAGACATAACTCCCACAAATCCCACATTTTGCACAGTTAGTACGCTATGCAAAATTGAATCTAGAATGATCTGTGTTAAGTTTCGTGAAAATCGGTTCAGATTTCGATGTAGTTCCCATTTACAATTTCGTCTCCCATATACAGTTTTTGAAGGAATTTTGACATGAAATTGAACGCACTTAAATATGTGGTTTTATGTCTTTCTGGAACCTATTCTAAATTTCATTTCATTTGGGCAAGTTTAGAGTCGTTTGCGCACAGTGGGACAGACTTGTGTAAATCGATTTAAAGCAAACTTGATGCACTCTATTCGGTATGCTGCTCTGTTTAAAATTTAATCTCAATCAGACACCTATTGATTATTTGGTATACAATGAACATAAATAAGTCCAAATTATGTATGGAAGCTACGATATATCTATATCTGAACCGACTTGAAGCAAATTTGCCAGATATTAATTTATATTAATTTCAGTACGCTGTGTCAATCAGCCTAGCTGTGGATCTTTAGTGCACAATTTACTTAAAATCGGACGTATATATATATATATATATATATAGGAGGTATACTAATCATTGTAGACTTAATTCAATACGCTATGCCAAAATTCCAAAATTGGTACACCATTTACCTAAAATCGGACGAAACTATGTATGGAAGCTATATCTAAATTTCAACAGATTTTCACGAAACTTGGCACACATCATTCTACACTTTATTTAGTACGCTATACCTTAGCACACGTCATTCTAGACTCAATTCAATACGCTATGCCAAAATTCGTGCAAATCAAATGATTTTCAGGGACATTGGTACACCATTTACATTAAATCGGACGAAAATGTATATCGGAGTATTATCTAAATCTGAACCGATTTTCACGAAACATAGCACACATTATTCTAGGCCTAATTCAGTAGGCTATACCAAATTTCGTGCAAATCGGAAGATATATATGACTTTGGTACCCATTTTCCCATTCGGATGGTCATCGAGGATGGTATTCACACGATATTCTTGAACTGCTTCCTCAACTGCGTCCGTGTGAATACTGTTCAATCCTGCTTGATAGGCCTGTTGATCTAGAGGCTCCCTTTTGTATCTCTGGACCTCTCTCTCCAGACCATGGAGATCCTTCCTGACATGCCTGGTTGGTGGGTGCATATCCATTAGGTAGCGGTTCGGATGGCTGCTCCTATAACACCCAAGCAGGTATTGCATCGACAACATCTTGTTGTGTTGACGCACAGGAAGGATCTTCGTCTCCTCATGCAAGTGGTCTATTGGAGTCATGAGGAGACACCCTGTTGCAGTCCTCAGGGCGGCATTTTGGCAGGATTGAAGATTTTTCCACTGCGTTGCACTAACGTTAGCGGACCACACTGGCGCCGCATAGTTTACCACAGACCGGCCTATTGCCTTATAAGTCGTTAACAAGGTTTCCTTGTCAGCTCCCCAAGTGCTGCCGGCTAGCGACTTGAGAACCTTGTTTCTGCTCCTGACTTTGTCGCAAATAGCTGTGGCATGCGCGGACGACTTGTGTAGGCTATCGAATGTGACCCCTAGAACCTTGGGGTAATTAGTGGTCGGAATTGTGGACCCCTCGACCTGCACATTCAAAGATAGCCTCATTTCCGCTGTCCATGTGGTAAACAGTGTGGCCGTTGATTTAGTGGCGGATATTTTCATATTCCTCGACCGGAAAAAATCTGCGATATCTACGAGATAGTGATTCAGCCTCTCGCAAATGTCATCAATTTTTGGTCCTGACGCCATAATCGGGCAATCATCCGCATATGTCACGATCTTTATGCCGTCCGGTGGGCGTGGAATTCCAGAGAGGTAGAGGTTAAACAGTTCCGGAGATATCACCCCTCCTTGGGGAACTCCCTGTTTAACTCTACGGGCCTTCGATTTCCTGTCTCTGAATTCCACGTACGACTGGCGTCCACACATATAGTTCACGATCCAACGTTTCAAACTTGGCCGGAGGGTTGTTCTCTCGATGTCCTCGAACAGCTTGGCGTGACTGACGGTATCAAATGCCTTTGATAGGTCTAGCGCCACCATGACTGTCCTGTTACACGGCCTGTTCTGGTTGAGTCCTTCTGCTATGTGTGCGGAAATGGCGTGCAAAGCTGTTGTTGTGCTATGCTGTTTCCGGAATCCATGCTGATGATCAGCAACCGAGTAGCATTCACGAATGCTGGGGAGTAGTAAAGCCTCAAGTGTCTTGGCTACTGGCGACAAAAGTGAGATCGGCCTGTATGACTCACCTTTGCTGGCATCCTTGTCCGGCTTCAGTAGCGGGACCACCCTGCCCATTTTCCAGGCGTCGGGAACTACTAGGGTGGATAACGACAAGTTGAGGACTTTGGTGAGATAATCTACTCCTGGCTCATCAAGCTGCTTCAACATCACCATTGAGATTCCATCTGGACCAAGCGCTTTGGATGATTATATGCTATTGTAGTTACGTCCGTTTCAATTTCTTTAATTAGGTCGCTGTTTTTTTTTCTAAAAGTTGGTTCCAATAAAATTTATAAATTTTTAAAATTTTTACCATTTTTGGGGGAGGTACAAAAAGAAATGAACCAATGGATCCCATCTTTTGACTTGATTTGGAGTTCGTAAAAATACTGACCATGCTTCTAATCTAATCGAACATTCCGTTTGCTGCATACTGGATTTATAAATATTGAAATTTTTGACATTTTGTGGGGTAGGTTCTAAGAGAAGTGGACAGATGGGTCACATCTTCCGACTTAACCTAGGCTTGGTAAAAGTTTGGTTTAAATTGGATATTCCGTTCGCTTCATGCGACACAAAGATAAATGAGTGAAGTGGAGTCCTGTTTTCCAGCATAATACAGACTTAATATAAAAATATAAAAAATAAAATAAATATAAAATTGTGCGAAAGTTGGTTCATATGGGATAGTAATATTAAATTTCAGCACAATTTTTACCGCTTTGTGGGGAGGCACCATGATAAGTGGACCGATACTTCCCAAGAAATAAGAAAAAAAAAATAAATAAAGTTTGGATCACGATTGACATTCGATATCGAATTTGTCTAAACCAACATGGAATCTCGCACATTTTTGATGTAGCAAAGTGTATTTATCCTCACTAACCATAAGGCTAAATGGTTATACATTTCTATATAATTTTTTAATGATATATGAAAAAATTTAAATTTGGAAAAATCGGTTCTGCTTTAGGTATATATTCCATATATATTTTAGTTCGATTTTAAGTAAACGATGCACCAAACACCCAAAATTTGTCCGATTAGCACAATATGTTACACAACGTACTGATGTGAGTATATCATAAAGCGTGTAAAATTTTAAAATCGATTCAGAGATATTGATCCAATATATATTTTCGTTCGATTTTCAGTTAAGTATGCATCAAACTCCACAGGTTTGCCATTCTTTCGTCCGCTTTTAAGTTAATGGTTCGCCAAAGAGTCGAAGTTTCGCCGATTGGCACACAATTTGGTATTATGTATTGAAGTTAGTATAACCTTACGTGTGTCAAGTTTTGTTCAAAAGATAAAAATAATGCACCCATATATATTTTCGTCCTATTTTAGTCACTGGTCCTGGCGACAAAGCTCCCATATATTTTTTCGACCGACTTCATATTTATTGTGTAAAAAAATCATGTTTTTTGTGCACCAAATAATCAACGAGTGTCCGATTGATACTTTGCACAGTTCGTTGTGCTGCAGTATACAATAGCGTGTGTCAAGGCTGCTTTAAAGGAACCCCCCCATTCTCGATTTTATTTTTTCAAGATTTTCAATGGGCTGGTAAATCAATACCAATGATTGTTAAGGTTTGTAACTTTGCACATATATATTTGAAGATTTAAAAGAGGAGAAAAATAATTTAAAAAAAATTTTTGTAATTATTTTGTTGTTGTTTTTTGTATTTAAAAAGAAGTGCTTATTTTTTATGGCGGTCATGATAACTCCTCACTGGAACATCGGAATCCGAAAATTCCAACGCTGTTAGAAAGAGTGCATGTCTGGCTCTCGTAAGAACTAGGATTATTAACTTCGCTCTAAAATTAACAAAATGACCAAAAACCAAGTTAAAAAATAAGGAAGATCTTCACCAATTGGCTTTATCCTAGTTCATACGATAGCTATACACTCAAAGAGAAACGTGTAAAAATTTGGAATCGATTGGGTTATTAGTTTTTGAGTTGTCGTGCCCGCCATTCGCAAAAGAGAAAAACGTGTTTAAAGTTTGAGAAGCCCTTTAGCCGTCATTTGATGCTGAGATTGAGATTTTCACATGAAATTTTGTGGGGACATTCTTGAATTGGTGTAGATTCGAATAAAATCAAAAAAATAAATAAATAAATAAAAATAAAAAATAAATAAATAAAAAATTTGGCCCCGAGAATGTAGAATGACATGCATATGGATTGATTTAAATCGGTTCACATATAGGTAAATATCATATATAAGGTATCATATAGTCGGCCGCGTTCGACTTTACTACTTTCCTTTTTTATTATAAATTTTGAACAGTTGAATATTATGTATGAAATACCACAGCATTGCAATGATCTCCGTGCTAACTGAAATACCACAGCATTGCAATGATCTCCGTGCCAACTGTTGCATTGATTCTCTTGAGATAAATTCGATCTTTTTTTGACACATTTTGGTATATCAGACATAATTTGACGAATGTTGGTCTTAAAGTGCTCGAGTGTTGACGGTTTATTTGTATAAATACAGTAGCCCCATGAAAAGTCTAATGATGTCAAATCGCAAGATCTTGGTGGAATCGGCCAGGAAATATCTCTTGTAATAAGGCTATATTCGTACGAGTTGTGCGACAGTGGTACCGTCTTGTTGAAACCTCATATTCATCAAGTCGTTTTCTTCAAATAGCAGGCAAAAAATCGATTATCATACAACGATCCGCATTGACGGCGACACCCGTCGATTGTCGGTTCAAAAAAATAAAGTCCAATCACAACTTCGGACCAAGGAGCAAAATACAATGAAAAACGTTACCTACATAACCATTAATTAACATTTTCCCTTATGAACAAAAACCTTTACCCTTTTCCAATAAGCTTATTGGACGCAAAGCTCCATTTACCAAATTTATTTTTTTAAAAACTATTATTGTTTCCATATCCATATGATTTCTCTATTTTCACCTTTGTTTCCATTGCAAAACCAATTCCCAGAAATAATAGTCATCCAAAAAAATTTAATTGTAATATTTGTTATACAAAATAAATATTTGTCCGTTTTGTTTTCTTTAATCGCCATACAACATAAACGAAATCGTTTAAGCCATCGTTTCCACTAGACTTAGTTCGCTTGTTGTAAATATTAATAACAAGCTTTCAATTTTTTTGTCATGCACGACATACAATTTTCAAAAACCTTCTAATTTTTCATTCCAAAAAAAAACGAATAAAAAATAGAGTAAAACATTTTATGCAGTGATCCAGCATTGCCGGCCAGTATTTCCAAACCATTTCACAAAACCAAACATGGATTTATTTTCATGTTAAACAAAATTTTGAAAACGATGAGAGTGAAAAAATAAAATAAAAAACGCCATATACAACATGGCAAATGGCAAAAACCAACAGCTTTTAACAATTTAGTGGTCTTTGGTTTTTTATTTTTTATTTATTTTATAAATGCCTTTGAAAATAGATCTGGGCGGCAGCAGCAGCAACAAATATACCAAGCGTATCATGTACATTTAGTTGACCTTTTTCAGTGTGCAATTGTTCATGTTGTTGTTGTTTGTTGTTCTTGTTTTAGTTGTTAGCTTCACGTAACAAATAATAACAATTTGGTCGTTTTTTTTTGTGTTTGTATTAAATCTCGGTACTAAAACCATACAAAAAACGAACTCAGTTTAGCTTTTTAGTGGTCAATGCTGTTGAGTTGTTTTTAACGGCATCAGTTTTTTTATTTATTTTTATGAAGGTGGGGCGGATTTTGTTTAATATTTATTTTCTGAAATACTTTGTTATGTATCGACATATACCTATGAATACTAATACACTACTATTGCACACATACTCACATTACCAGTACCAAATAATTAAATAAAGGATTTTTAGCCTGATTTTGTATTCATTGATTTTTTAAGGTTATGTGTATTACTTGTCCCATCTTATTGAATAGACAGTATGGATGATTGTTATAAATATTTGCAGATAAACACTATTGTGTGTTATCCATAATATGGAAATACCATTAATATTTTTAAGAGAAAACATAGATTTGAACTTATAGATTTGATTTTAAGGTATCGAAGACATTAAAAATTGTAAATTCAGTCACACGGGTATTTAGTCCAAAGGGGCGTATGAACACTTTAAAATTTTAATAACGTATACGTCACCGTTTCCTATATTGTTACACTGAAGGTGGTCAAAAATAGCTAAAGTCTCTCCCCTTCATAATGATAAAGATTGATACAAAATTCGATTTTTAACATTTTTATATCCTTTACTACCATAGGTGAAAGAAACGAGATTGGAGAATATGCATAGAATCACTTTCTGAGATGATCGCACTTATGATCCGATTTCTATGAAATTTGGCACATCTCACTTATTTGGCCCAAGGACGAACCCTATTGAAATTGGAGAAAATTGGTCCGATTTTATTTAAATGGTGCACTAAACACCCAATATACCTTTGTCCGATTGAAATTGTACAGCGTACTGAATTAAATATAGCTCCCATATATATAGTTTCGTCCAATGTTTGGTACATGTTCTACCAAACCTCCAAGGATTGTCGGATTGATACAAAATTTGCACAGGGTATTGAATTAGGTCCGTATTGATGTACACGAAGTTTAGTGGAAATCGGTTCAGCTTTAGATATAGCCTTCATATATAGCGTCGTCCGATTTTTGGTAAATTGTGCACCAAACTCCCAATATTTGTCCGATTCAAACAACATTTTGCACAGCGTACTGACTTAAGTCAAGTTTGCGGTCAAAAAAAGAGCTTCTATTAACAAAAAACAAAAATACGTAACTACAAGTGGGTTTATTTGATAAATGTAAAAAGGCGTAACTAACAAAAAATTCAAATTTTTACTTAATTGTTTTGACTGCCATTAAACCAAATAACTAAATTTGTTAAAAAAAAAAAAAAATATAGTCTATTATTCGTCATGTGCAATATCACACTGCCGGGCATACTTTTTCATTTCATATGACCTCTTTATAGTTTTCATTCAAAACAGTTTTTTGCTTCTCCTACAAAATTATGCTTTTGATAGTTACGCCTTTTTGCATTTTAGCAAACGATATAGTTTCGTCCAATTTTTGGTAAATGATGCACCAAACTCCCAATATTTGTCCGGTTCAAACAAAATTTTGCATAGCGTATTGTCTTATATCTAGATTGATGTCCTTGAAGTTTTGTTGAAATCGGTTCAGATTTAGATATAGGTCCCATATATATTTTAGTCCGATTTTGTGTGAACGGTGGAAAAAAACTCACTATATTTGTTCGGTTGAGACAAAATCTTGCGCTATGAACGTAGTTGAGTCCAGATAGACGTATGCTATGTTTAGTTGAAATCGGATAAGATTTAGATATAGCTCCATTATATACTTTCGTCCAATTTTATGTAAATGGTGCACCGAATAGCCTATGTTTATTCGATTTACCCGAAATATGGCAGAGGTGAGTTTAGAGTGATGTGTATTAATTTTGAAAAAAATTGGCTAAGATTTAGCCTTATATATTTTCGTCTGATCTTATGTATATACATGAAATATAATAGTGGACAGCGCATTGTGCTGCAGCATACCAAATGGTATATGCCACGATTGCTCAATTAGGTCCAGATTTATGCACATTTCCACATACATCATTTTGGCTCGATTTTATACAAATGGTACACAAAAGAATCCAATTGACATGCAATTTTTCATAGATTTCTGAGCGGTATGTGTATGGGTTTTTTTAATTGGTTCTAATATCTATGCATATCACAGTTAGTTGCGCCGTTCCCTTCCAATGGTCCTCTTAAGATTATATGTCTGTTCTATCTACAGGATATCGTATCTATAAGCATCACTTATACGGGTCTAAAGTGGTGAAGTGTATCATATAATCGTACCCTCTTGGAATTGATTAGGTTAAAAGTTTTAGAGTTATGGTGTCCGCCAAATGGAAAATTTATACCCCATTTTTATCCCCTAATTTCGGTTTTTTGCGATATTAAGCACGTTTTTTATTTATATTTTGATATTTTGGATTCTCATCACACGTTCCTACTAAAAAATAGTAATGCTGGTCCAAGATTTGTTTATAAGGACGGTGGAAATGTGGTTAGAATCTGTCGATTTTAACCCCACCAAAGTAGTTTACATTTTGTATTGCGGGATATTAGAGTCGAATATATACATAGGCAGCAAATTATCGCTTTAGGTCTTGGTTTGGTTATAGCCGCATTCTTCCTTTGACGTGTCTGTAATTTATCGATCCGGGTTCTTGTAGTATAAACATATATGGGAAATTACAAAATTCTTTAAAAATTCCATACAAAAAATTTTGAAAAATTTTTTTGCGAGCACACTCATGATTTTTGGTACATAGTTAAGAAAAATATGCTGATTCGAAATATGTACGCGTTCACAAAATCGGATGCTGCGCACAAAAGTTATAGCGGTTTTAAATCTTGTATTTCAAATATAAATTAAATTAATTCCTATTTGTTGTAATTCGCGAATTTCTTCACAAGTGGTTAAACACATTTGTTTTCTTTGCATACTTGTCAAATCACATGGAATTACGGTTAAATTGTCGCAAAAAACAAATAGAACATGAAGATATCTGAAAATAAAATAAATTAATTTTTTAATTAAATCGAAAAGTTTTTTGAATTTTCGATTTTTTTAGAATGGTTAAGGGAATACCGTTTTGCCTTAATATTCTAAAATATGCGACGCTTTTTTCTTCAAATTCTTTTAGATGATTGTTAAATATCGGTATATTCATCTGATAACAGTTTCGACTGCAAAAATGACCAAATATATTGCAGTTAAAATACATACAAATTACCAATATTTAAAAGCATGCAATTCGCGTATTAGTTGAAATCAGTTGATGCGCATGCGATTTTCGTATAAACCGAATCAATGTCTTTCAATAATTATGAATTTTTCGATGTTTAATTTAGCGGTCAAAGTGCACTTTCGATGCACTTTAGTATGCAAAAACCCTAAAAATGGCTAAAAATCACGCAACGTGCATACGATTTTTATGCGCATCCGATTTCAATAATCTCCTATGAAAATACACAAAAGGACACCTATTTTAAAAGGATCGGTTAAGAACCGCGGATGTGCCCCCTCAATCGATTTTGGATAAAATACGCATATTATTCGCGTATCGATATATTTTTAACCTATTTTCACACAGATTCGCGAATATGATAACACAAGAATGAATGTATGTGAAATCAATTCGAAGAAAAACGCGATTATATACGCGAATTTGTCAAAATAAGTTTTTGCAGTTTTTCTCACATTCAAGGTACCTATATCCGCCGTTTTATTGGGCGGAATTGAACATGGATGGGCTCATTAGATCCGGCACGTAAAAAAACTAAAATCACGCGGGGTTCCACAAAATTTGAATGGACTTTCTTAATTTTAGACTCAAAAAATATGTTTTTTGTAAAAATTTACGCACCAAATTTTCGTCTTTGGAACCCAATTGCAAAGGAGCTACGGTGAGCACATTCATGAGATATACACTAAACGAAGCACAATCACGAGTTCTACAATGAGTTTAGTTTCTATAGTAAGTTTAATCCATTATCTGAATGCGCATCCTAATTATAAGAAAAATTCTAAAATCACCGAAAATCCGGCTTCAAAATGACAGCATCCTTTTTGGGTGGATCCATTGATTATATCGAAACATCATACATTAGAACCATATTGTCCATTGGGTATTCTGCAACTTAGTCACTGATCACATGTGCGTGCGTTGTGTAGTTTAGTCACAAATCAGGAACGAACACAAAAAAAAACTCGTTGGCTTCAACACATTTTCACCCATTTTTTTACATTACCACCATTACAGTTTCCACGCAACTTATTATTTATTGCCAATATTTTAAGTTTTTGACAAGAACACTTCATTTTATAGAAATGAATTTAAATTATATGCAATATGTTCATATTTCGCGAGTTATAACCTTGCAAACCTCAGCTTCAAGGAATTTAAAAGATTTTTGTAATTTCCCATATACAGAAAATTTTCTACATAAGTACAATTTTGGACAAGTCACCATATAAAGGTTACGTAGAAATTCGGTACATTTAAGGTTTTAGAAGCAATTTCCTACCGATTTGCCTGTAATTTTATAAATATATTTGCAAAATTTTTAATTCGGAACAGCGGGCGGAGCAGTACAATGATATACTACACAACCACGCAACACTAACTTTCTATATTCCGTGCCTGCGTGTTTATGGTTCCGATACTGTAACAGTCAGTTATGTGCAATTTTAGTTTGTAGATTCCGGTCAGGAATTTTTGATGTTATAGATGCACCTCCCAAAGGTAGGCCGGTCGTCGATAAAATCGGAGTAATGATTGAAGTTGACCGGCATGTTACCATCGCCCAGGAGCTAAAATCGACCATAAAACTGTTTTAAACCATTTACAATTGATCAGAATAGGCCAACAAGAGAGTTGTCGTGTTCCACCAGGACAACGCTAAGCCACACACATTTACAGTGACTCGCCAGAAACATCGGGAGCATGGTTGGGAAGTTTTAAAGCATCCGCCATACAGTCCGGACTTGGGACAAAGCAAATAATATATTTTTTTCATTGCAAAATTTCTTTAATGATAAAAATTGGTATATTATGAGGATTGTGGTAAACGACTACTAGAGTTTTTTGCAACTAGAGAGCAAGACTTCTATGAGAGAGGCATTATTAAGTTATCTTAAAAATGGCAACAAATCATACAACAAAACTGTGCATATTTGGCGCAAATCGGACATTCCGAAGCATGTTAAATAAAGTCCTATAATTCATATAAAAGAAATGGATTTATTTCGCCCAATATAATTGGTATCATTAAATTTCCATGATGTTCGGCTCATAATTGTGGCCTCTAGAGCTACCAGAAAAGCGGACAAAAAAATAATAACCAATCATTAGCCAATTCAATAGGTATATTCTCTAACCAGAACCGGTCCTACATGCGAAATTTCGGCGATTGGTCCAAAACTGTGGCCTGTTGCGTGTTTTCAAAATATAATGGACCGACAGACAGACGCACATCTCTAGACAGTATCAGCAAGTCGCGTCCTTACATACTCTTGTGGCCACACAAGGTCATAATACCCATACAACATAGTTGTGTAGTGTATAAAAATGTACCCAACACATTTCCTGATTTTATGTTACTCCTGTACAAAGGCGACTCCTAATTTTGTCTGTAATTGTTTTTTTTTTTCAAATAAAGCGAGAAAGTCGACATATGAAATTCCCGGCATTTATAAGAATTTCAGCGTACACACCACATTTGGGAGTGCATAAAAAGTTTGGCTCACCCAACTTAACTACATTTGTTAATTTTAATATTTCTATAAATCCATCACTTTATTTGTGTATTCCTTATGTACAAATTTGGTGATATTTGAACCACAAATTTTGCTCTGTAGATTTACTGAAAAGCAGAATATAGAATACCCGAAAACTTAACCAAATGCCATCCATTTATTTACTTTGTCAAATGAACGCACCAAAATCTATGTGAATGTCTACTGAAATGCCCCTAATGAACACATGTACTTTGATTACAAAATAAATTCGGTGGAAATAAACATTCTAAAGCCGATGCACATCATCGAGAGATATTGTTTAATTACCCTTCATTTCGGTTGCTGCAACTTTTGAAGACAAATAGAAACTACATAATTACTAGAAATTATCAAAAATTTAAAAACGTTTTCGACACGCTTCAGTAAATCATTGAAATTTTTAAAATTCAAACTGGCGAGAATCTTCCAGTAAATTTTGCATTACAGGCATTGGGGGAATAATTAAAACTTCTACGTCAAAATCCACTTCAAGTCTCAGAACACAGTATATATTTATATTCAATAGTTTTTAAGAAATTTACATTATAAAATTAACTGAAGTCTGCAAAAAAATTGTTGTTATTATATATAATTTTATAATGTAAATTTCTTAAAAACTATTGAATATAAATATATAGTTTGTTTTGAGACTTGAAGTGGATTTTGACGTAGAATATTTTATTCTTTGACAGTATATACCTAAAATTAAGTTTCACTTTACTTTAATGCACTTAGTCGAAAAAAATACTGAAAAATGGCTTCGAAAAAAAAAATACAAGAAAATTTAGAATTTTTGGTTCAAAATGTATGACTATATATTCGGTATATACATTATATATACAGATTTCTCTTGTTCAGTGAATTATGCTAAAATTTTATGGAGAATATTTTTGTCCCTTATACCATCCTTCTAAAACGACATCTTGTGGAAAAAATGGGTAAAAACTAGTAATAAGTACGATATTAACCCTAAAATGAGTTTTTGTTTTTTAAGATTTTTGACGTTTAGGCTGACTTTTGAGTTTTAGTCTATTCTGAGACTTATAGTAAAACTTTATGGCGGACATTTGTGTAGAATATTTCAGCAGCTTTAACGCCGTTTTGAATGAGTTTTCAATCACTCCTAGAGAAGGGGACCGAAAAGACCCCTTTAATGAGTCGGTTGATGGTTAACGTTGCATCCCAAAATATTCCTCGATATTTTGTCAGTAATATTGCCGATGACACTATATTCCTAAAATGCAAGGATTTCAAGAAATCATAATTTGAAAATTATCAAAATTCTTGAAAAGGGGGAATATTGCCCCGCCTTTTTAGGTTACCTCCCGACGTAAAATTTCAAAACGCCGATACACGTGTCTTCTTTTTTTAGCCCCTCTTTCATAATCTGTTGGAATTTCCCGGTAATTATCAAAAAAATTCAAATTTGTCGCACAGTGTTATCAATCCTATAATTTCCTCTTACTTTTAAAAATAAATATTCGATTAATATCATAAAAAGCAATCTTTTGAAAAGCAACTATACAAAAAATGAATGTAAAATATATCTGAAACAAAATAAAACTTAAACTAATAATTTTTTTCCCCTTTTTTTATTATAGGTAAGCAAATTTTGGAGTACTTAAAAACCTATGTAAAAGCTAAGGTAAATACTCTCCTTTGCCTATTATTCTAAAATCATACATTTAAATATAACTTACTGTGTTAATTTATAACCATGAATAATGTAAATATATCAATGCTAATTGTTGAATTTCCTGGGTTCTTATATTTGGAAAAGCTACCATTAATATATTTATGGATTATCCTCATTTTCCCAGAATAATGCAAGATATCTTAAAAAATCATTTCCCTTCCATTCCTTTCCCCAATATTTTAATTTTCTTTTGAATATCCATTGAAAAATACACATACGCAAATACAACCATTGTTCTGAATAACAAAATAAACACAACAAAAAACTAAAGCCTTTATCTAAAAAACATTGATAAACCAATTAATATTCGATAGTTGTTCGGTATTGATTCATTGTTCTGTTTTGTATGATGCAAAAAAAAAACAGCAAAAATTCACAACAACGACATTGAGATTTTCATTAATCATCGCCGCCACGATACATCCTCTTAACATTATAACAAATTTTTCAATAAAAAAATTGTTGCGCATATATCATTCTTTAATGTGATATAAATCTTTTTTGCTTGCTTACCAAATATTGTGGGGGCGGTACAAGCGGCAGTGAGTGATTATTACACATTTCAGCGAAAAAAAATTGATAGTTAAATAAATTACGCTTCGATTGACCCAATTTTTTGTCGCCTTTTCTTACTATATGGCAAAAGCTCAGCATGACACTCTATTAAAAAAAAATCACATATTCCAATGGTCACATCAGCATAAAAAAGAAAGAATCACATCACATAAAAACAAATTTCGAATGGTATTTCTATTTGCAAACGAAAAAAATAGCTACAGAATAAAAATCCATTGATTTTAACTGAATTCACAATGCTTTTTATTTTTTATTTTCATTTCATTTTCCATTTTACTTGTCATCCAAAAACTGAGGGCGACAGTGCGAAAGAAAGAATGTCATGTTGAAAATTTATGACATGTTATAAAAACGTATATATCGCATGGTGTGCTGTCTAAAGTTGTTGGTGTTGCAATTCTTTGCTTGGTTGGCTGGTTTATTTGTTTGTTTGCTGTTTAAATCAAGCCAATATATGGCAAAATTAAGTTAATAAATGGACCAAAAACATCATTGCGAGTACATACCAGCTGTGACGCGGAATTACTTGCAATCCATAAAATATGATTTAATTTCAACATTTAATATAAATTATGTTGGAATTTTTAAATTGAGTCTGAAATGGAATTTTATACACAAGAAATAAAATTAATTTCAATAATTGTAAATGTATTGTTGATATAAAAATAAAACAATGGATGTATTGTTGTTGTTTTTTATACACACAAACATACATCATTTGTTAATGAAGAACGATTATTGGAAATATTAAATAAAAAAAATTAAATTTATGCATTGCTTTAAGTATTCAATCATAAGGGTGAATGTTATTTTTTATTATTTGGAGAATTTGTTCATTAAATTTAATACATATAAAATTGTTAAAGCTAAATAATCGTAGAAACCCTTTGAATTAGAAGAAAATTTGTAGAAGAGGTCTACCACGAAACTAGTGTTTTCTAGCGAAGAAACTCGTTGGCTACTTTATTATTGGTGTGTGGAAATAACAATAAAAAAAATTGTCGGATGCAAATCAGAAGGGAAGGACCCGTTTCACATCAATAGCACGTTATCATCCCACAAAAGGCGCCGGCTTGAGCAGATTTGTGAAAGCTCACAGTGTTAAGGTGAACATTAGGTCTTGTCCTGTGTTCCGTTAGGTCTTGTCCTTATGGTCTAGAAATCTTCGAAGACCCACACGGTCATTAAGGAGCGGTTGTCCAGTTATTATGATCTCGTTATCCAAAGTGAACTAACATTTTTACGGCCAGATTTTATCGAGTGTAGGTTAGTAGAATAAATGTCGAAGAATGCCGTTTTTGAGCGACCTTCGGTCACAATTGATTTCATTCAACCATTTTTCCTCATACGTCGTTATAATTCACATCAAAAGTCAGGCAAAATTATCGCATAGAACTGTTCACATGCTAATTCCAAAATAAAATCTCAATTTCCGCGTTGTTACATAGATCCTAGTTTTGCAACAGAAGCAGTTCTGATTACATTTCAGGTTTAAAGTGGGTGAATGACTAACTTATAGTAAATAATGATTTACATATTGGGGTGACCATAAATGTCCGTACCATTTTTGTACTGTGAGAATAACTGATCTCCTGGAAGAAAATTGTCAATAGATATCCAAAAATAGTCAGTAGATTCTTCTTCCACAGTTTTAGTTTGCCGAAGGTTTATTTCCAGATTTGAAATGGCAAAGGCCCCTAATCTATATCCATGCTGACACAATATAAAATCGTTCAAGTTTTCAGGGTATGCACCATAGGTTTTAGTTCTTATTTGATATTATGATTCTCCTTGAACAGAAAATCTTCCTAATAAAAATTATCAAACGTTGTCCACTTTTTAGGGTAGCCCCCATACAACCCCCAATATTCGGTATTTTCGGGGCTTTGGCGTTTCAAGATGCTTCGGTTTATTTAAGATGCTTCGGAATATCCAACATGGGCCAAATAGGCACCGTTTTGTTGTATGATTTCTCGATCATTTATCCGATTTTATCGACATTTTCCCCGACCGGCCTACCTGTGTAAGGTGCATCTTCAACATCAAAAATTCCTGAACGGAATATACGAAACCACATAATTGGCTGTTACAGTATCGGAACTATAAACACCATTCACAATTTTAGCCGCTGGGCTTGCATTTTCGCCTTTGTCAAAGACTGTAAAACTGTAAAATGTACCGAATTTTCTCTTTGTTCACTTAACACCCTGTAACTCAAAACTGAATGCAACAAACAAAAAACAGCATTATTTTTTTACTTCGAATTGACACACTTCCAACGAACATAAATCTGAAATTGTTTAATCGATAATTTACGAGAAATCTATGAATACAGTCATCTGCCGAAAAAATAGTGGATTTCTTTTTCCCCAAACTAATATTATTCCAATCGTTTAATATTGAATTAATAAATTTTCAAAATTTTGACATTTTGTGGGGGAGCTACCAGAAGGAATCCCATCTTTGGACATGATCTAGGTTTGGTAAAGGTATTACGATGTGTAAAGTTTTAGGTCAAATCGTACTTTGCATTCGCATGGTATTGAATTAAAAATTTAGACACTTTGTGGGGGAGGTACCATAGGTCCCATCTTCGTACTTGTTACATTGCTTACGTTGTTACCCCTTCCACAACATTACAATTAACGGTCAATTAAGGCCGCTCTTCGGAGCCAAACGGATACATCTTCTCATAGTTCGGATGCAGAGCTGCGCTTTTCATTGATGTCGTAGTTCTTTATCATGGCCTTGCTGTTGCTCTCATGTCCATTAAATGTAAGTCGGACAGTCCGTTCGAATTATATTAATTTTCAGCAAAATTTTAAACATTTAGAGTGGAATGTGGCAGACAAACCGAGCCGGGAGCCGATACTCGCCATCGATACTCGAACTTGATTTAAAATCGGTTACTCCCTTCGATAGTTGTCGTGCACAACAGCTATCCAGACTCACGGACGGACATTTGTAAATTGTCGTCAAATTGTCTGAAACGGATTTGGTCCAAAACACACAGGTCTAAACCCAATATTTTGATGAGGCACATTTTTGCGGTATGAAAGTGTTTATACCCTCATTAGCTATAAAGCTGAGAGCATAAAAATGATCAATCTCGCTTTCGTTTTGGCATAGCTCCCATTTATCGATATTAACCCGTTTCGGGTTTTTGAAAATTTTATCCTCTTATTCTCACAGATGAGGCTGTAATTTAGTATAAATGATTTAGAAGAATAATCAATATTGGACCATGTTTCGACATAGCTCCTATATAAGGGTAGGGCTCATTGTCTGTATTTGAAAAGTTATAATCGCATTTGTCCACTGTAGTGGCTGTCATTTGGCATTCCGGGGGTAAATCACATTTCGGCGAAAAATAGTCTATATATTTCGAAGTTTTTATATTTCCCCCACATAAATCATTCGCCCCATTTTTGACCTTATTACATTTTTCATTATTTTTTTTATCGAAGTAGCTAAAATTTGACAAATTCGTGGTGAGTACAAAACATATTTCCATATGTTTTTCAATTAGGTTAATGTTTTAAAATAGCCACCATACAAATGTATGTTGAAGTACCTACACCAGTTTTCCGACCTGGCTGTTTGTAATTTGAAAGATTTTTTGTTCAGAACATGAAAATTCTCCACTTGGTGGAAATTATAAAAAGTTCGACTCGGTTAAACTTTTTGGCAATTCTGTCCTTCAAACAGCCAAAATAGGCTACAAAATAGTCCACAGGGTATTATGTATTTGTGCATATGTTTGTAACAGGCAAAAGGAAACGAAATAGACACATGGTTCCTTTTCAGAATATGCATAGAATCAGTTTCTGAGTCGATTTATGTATGTCCGTCCATCCGTCTGTAGATGTTAAAGTGTAAACAAAGTACAAGTAGCATTTAGGATCCGATTTGGATGAAATTTGACACAAGTCAATAATTTGGGCAAAGGACGAACTCTATTCAAATTGAAGAAAATCGGTTCAGATTTAGATATAGCTCCCATATATAGTTTCGTCCGATTTACGGTAAATGGAGAACCAAAGTCCCTATATATTTTTCGATTTGCACGAAATTTGCCATAGAGTACTTAATTGAGTCTAAAATGATATGTGCTCAATTTAGTGAAAATCGGCTCAGATTTAGATATTGCTCCCATAAATAGTTTTGGCCGATTTTATGTAAAGTGTCCACCAAAGTCCCTATATATCTTTCGATTTGCACGAAATTTTGCATATTATACTGAATTGAGTCTAGAATGACGTGTGTTAAGTTTCGTGAAAATGGATTCAGATTTAGATGTAGCTCCCATATATATTTTCGTCCGATTTAATGTAAATGGTGCACCAAAGTCCCTATATATCTTTCGATTTACACGAAATTTGGCATTGCATACTGAATTATGTCTAGAATGATGTGTGTTAAGTTTCTTAAAAATCAGTTTAGATTTAGATATAGCTCCCATATATATTTTCGTCCGATTTAATGTAAATAGTGCACCAAAATCCCTGTACACCTTTCGATTGGCACGAAATTTTCCACACCGTACTGAATGGAGTCTAGAGTGATGTCTGCCAAGTTTCCAAAATTTCGGTTTAGATTTAGATATAGCTCCCATATATATTTTCGCCCGATTTAATGTAAATAGTGTATCAATATCCCTATATACATATTTCGATTTGCACAAAAATTTGCATAGCGTACTGTTAAATTTCCGTTCAGGTTTAGCCATAGCTGCTTTATATTTTTTCCGACTTTAAGTAAATGGTGCACCAAACTTCTCATGTTTATCAGATAATTATCCAAATAATCAACGGGTGTCCGATTGATATTTGCTTTAAATGGATTTTCATAGTATTGTCCCATTGTAAGAAGCAATTCTATATCTGACCAAATGAAAAATTTAGTATAGGCTGCAGAATGACATCCAATTTCCTTTTACTGGTCCTTCAAAAATGCGTACAATTCTGAAAATACCGAAAGTGGTGAAGGGTTTCATGTAGTCGGCCTAGAAAGCATTGAGAAGCAGTATTCCATAGTTTTAATTTCAGTCTCGAAATCATTTAATTTTCTTAATTTTCATAGTTTTTTCATATTTTCTTAATTTTCATAGTTTTCTCTTTTTTATTCACTCAATTTAAATGTAGTTTGTTGCTTTTTTTCTTTTGCCTAAATTATGACTAGAAAAGCGTATAAGAACCATGACGAAAGAGCAGCATCGCGGCAATGCTGAAGAGGAAATAACAAGCTTGTTTTCCTCTTCAGCATTCTAGCGATGTATAAATATAACAATAAATTTTTTTTGGTCTATATTTTTTGTTGTTGTTGGTGGTAGTTTTTTCCTCTCTGTTGGCATTGGTCGTTAGTTGACGAACATGATGACCATAAAAACCTCAAACAAAACAGAAACAAACAAAAAATTGTCAGAGTCATTTTGTCCAAGATGTTCCAACTAAAAACAGCAACACTTCAATTACAGATTGTGGCAATACAGAAAATTAAGGTGAAAATCATAACAATGCAACTATCACCAAAATAACAAAGTGGAAAAATTTAAGAGAAAATACTACGGACCTAGTTACTACTAAAAAATCCTTTCAGTTGGAAATTACGGATACAAACTTAAAATGCGAATGTTCCGTTGCATGGGGGCTATATCAAAATGTGGATCGATATATCCGATTTCATTGTTAGAATTTTAGAAAAGTTTCCGCAAATTCCAAAGCTCTATCTTAAATATTGCGATATCTAAGCTGATTAGAATAACATAGAATTTTATTCTCATAACTGCTGTAAATTCCTTATGGGGGTTCCGACGAATATTTGGAGGTGTTGTGAACAGAATGACAAAATCTATATACACAACTCCTTTCTAAGACAAATTTCTTTACACTTTTATACAATCATTTCATATATGTGTAGACAATTTTTCATTATTTTGGAATTTAAGTAAACCTATTGAATGACAAATTCCAAATACCTATGACTCTATTCTTGCTCTTTCTCCTACACTCCTATTTTTCATAGTCTCACAGAGAACTATTCGGTTGTCATATTCATATATTACTTAGTTTTCATAAATTCCCTTCATAAACCATAAACCATAAATTCCCTCCATATTCCATAATTTCCATATGCCATCTAATGGAAATAATTATTTAATTAAATATGCTTTGTTTGTGGAACACACGCATTCAGTTGTTAACACAATTCTTCCTCGCGTTAAAATCAACCTACCTTTATATACTTATCCGATAATAAGCCACCACATCATTCCCTAAAATTTTAAGAGTTTTTAATTAAAATGTTTATTAACAAGACGAAGCCAAGGAACCAAAAAATGTTTTCCTTTTTCATTAGCATGTGTTTTCATTTGAATATAAGAAGTGGAAAATTAATTAACTTGGCTTTTGACATTGAAAGAAAATGTCAAAGTACTCCGCACGAACATACAAATGAAACAATTAAAAAATCATAAATTTAATACGACACGTTTGCCATGCATGAGGTTTCTTCCTTCTGTACAATGACATGTATACAAGGACTATACTTACTTTTCTATATGTGAATCTTTAATTTAAAAAAAAATAATTTTAATGTTATTTAAATATTCTCCAGCATAATCCTCACAATTTTTCGTGTACTGAAATCAATTTTCGAAGTACATTTCTTACTTCGATTGTGACACCACCAAAACAGGGTTGAATCGTTCAATTCATCAGCTAGCCTGCGGTATAAAACGCAAATTTTTGTGAATCGGTCTCTAGTAACCCTAACTGATGCTTACCAATTCCATGTTTTTGTAACTCTTTTACAAATTTTAGCCGGTTTAATGTGCACCGTGTGAGGGGGTATAGGGTAAATGAGAAAGGACTATATATTATTATAATGTTTAAGTTGGGAGCTGTAAAAATTCACCACTTTTACTGGTCTCAGCCACAAATGAATTAGACGAGGGTCTGGGGATTGTACTGGAAAATCAAATAAATGACTTGCATCATGCGGGTGTGAGAATAAAAGTAGGTTTAATTAGCGGAGACGCAAACCGATTTATACTCCACCATGCATTTTGCAATTTACTTAATTTCCTTGCTAAAATTCATTTCAACTTCTCAATATTGTGTTATACTGATCAATATAACTCGTATAATTGATCAGTATAACACAATATTAGCAAGGAAATTCAGTAAATTTGTTTGATGAATCCTATTATGCAAAATCTGGAAGGTAACATTCGAAAGACCACCTGGAGAACTCAAAAAAAATTATATTCAGAAGATTTTGATTTCGGAAATTAAAAAAAAAGAATAATTTTAAATTTCACGAAATTTACAACGAATCTCACTGTGCAAAATCTATGAGTTGGCGTATACTTCTCTAGTTAAATTCGTTCTTATTTTCACGCCCAACGGCTTGCATTTGGAGGTCCACTATATGATGTTTGCAATGCGTGGGTGGATAACTTGCTAGCAAGAACTGTCTGGTGATAAAAAAGTTTTGCTGCTGCGCTGAAAGTGTCCTTGCCTCATGATAAATGTTTTTCTCAAATACGTTTCGGATTTTGTGTTATTCAATTCGCTTTAAATTAAAATTACATGTTTATAAATTATCGACCCTTTGTGGCGGAGGTACCAGAAGGAGTTGACCCATTAGTCCCATATTCATACATGATCTAGACTTGGAAAAGGTGGTAACCTGTTTGTTTGAAGTCATTCTCCTGATATTGGATATATAAAAATAAAAAAAAAAACTTTACCATTTGTTCGGGAGGAATCAGAAGATCATATCTTCGGAGAGATCTAGGCTTGGTTAAGATATTTGGTTGTGCAAAGTTTGGTTCAAATCGGACATTCCATTCGCCAGAATTTATATACATTGAAAATGTTGACTATTTGTGTGGGGTGGATCAAGGGTCCCATATTCGGACTTGATCTAGGCTTGGAAAATATAATAGGTTGTGCAAAGTTTGGTTGAAATCGGACATTCCATTCGTCTGATATTGGATTTATAAATATTGATAGGTCCCATCTTTGTACATAAAAGAGAGGTCCCATCTTCGTACTTGATCTAAACATGCTATATTGTTGATAATATGTTCGCATTATATTATAAAATTAAATTTTCGTACAATATTTTCCATTATGTGGAATATGTACCAGAGTGGACCAATATTCTCCATTTATTGAACTTGAACTAAGCTTTAAGAAATAATATGATGCGCAAATGTTGTATGAAATCGGTTACTCCCGAGAGTTATCGTGTGCACCAACCGACCAGACAGACGGACGACGGATTGTCATTCGAAAATGTACTCCAAATTGTCTGAAACGGATTTGGTCCAAAGAAACATAAAACAATATTTCGATGAAGCACATTTTTGGCGTATCAATGTGTATATATCCTCATTAGCCATAAGACTGAGGATATAACGACAACTCCTCTAAAGACAAGGATGGAACAATCGTCAGCGTAAGTGAGGAGAATAACACCCTCTAAAGGGCCAGGTAGCTGTTCTTTATCATGGTGTCTACCACAAGACTTATGTATTGTATAGTTTAACTTGCAGACGTTGGGTATGAAGACTACCCTTGCTTCCTGCCATGTGGTCTTTTTATAACCTACACAACTATGCTGTCAGGGTATTATAGCTTTGTTCAGCCTCAAGAGTTTGTAACGCAGCGAAATATTTGTCCTAGACCACCTTTAAGTATACCGATCGTAATATCTCGACTAGCTGAATCGATCTAGACATGTGTGTCCGTCCTCCGTCCGTCTGTTCATTATAATTTGTAAACACGTAAATATTTACAGGTATCTGTGTGTTACGATATTGTTTAGTCTTTCTATTACCCCACTAGAGGGCGGAAATGTTGCGCTGATCGATTTGAAATTTTACACGAAGTTCCCGTTATGATCAAGGAGGATGTATATAATTTTCGTTGATGTTGCGATTATATTAGGGGGTGCAATGAACCGATACCGAACATTACATATTTAAGGGATCCGTCTTTATACTTAGAACGGCTGTTTAGATGATGATAGATCAATATTCCAAAACTTAAACTTATATACATTGAAAATGTTGACTATTTGTGTGGGGTGGATCAAGGGTCCCATCTTCGGACTTCATCTAGGCTCTGTAAACATAATTGGTTGTGCAAAGTTTGATTGAAAACGGACATTTCATTCGTCTGATATTGGATTTATAAATATTGATAGGTCCCATCTTTGTACTTGATAGGTCCCATCTTTGTACTTGATCTATACATGGTATATTGTTGATAATATATTCGCATTATGTTATAAAATTAAATTTTCGTACAATATTTTCCATTATCTGGAATAGGTACGAGATGGAGTGGACCAATATTCTCCATTTATTGAACTTGAACTAGGCTTGGTAGAAATATTATGATGTGCAAATGTTGTATGAAATCGGTTACTCCCGAGAGTTATCGTGCGCACCAACCGACCAGACAGACGGACGACGGATTGTCATTCGAAAATGTACTCCAAATTGTCTGAAACGGATTTGGTCCAAAGAAACATAAAACAATATTTCGATGAAGCACATTTTTGGCGTATCAATGTGTATATATCCTCATTAGCCATAAGACTGAGGATATAACGACAACTCCTCTAAAGACAAGGATGGAACAATCGTCAGCGTAAGTGAGGAGAATAACACCCTCTAAAGGGCCAGGTAGCTGTTCTTTATCATGGTGTCTACCACAAGACTTATGTATTGTATAGTTTAACTTGCAGACGTTGGGTATGAAGACTACCCTTGCTTCCTGCCATGTGGTCTTTTTATAACCTACACAACTATGCTGTCAGGGTATTATAGCTTTGTTCAGCCTCAAGAGTTTGTAACGCAGCGAAATATTTGTCCTAGACCACCTTTAAGTATACCGATCGTAATATCTCGACTAGCTGAATCGATCTAGACATGTGTGTCCGTCCTCCGTCTGTTCATTATAATTTGTAAACACGTAAATATTTACAGGTATCTGTGTGTTACGATATTGTTTAGTCTTTCTATTACCCCACTAGAGGGCGGAAATGTTGCGCTGATCGATTTGAAATTTTACACGAAGTTCCCGTTATGATCAAGGAGGATGTATATAATTTTCGTTGATGTTGCGATTATATTAGGGGGTGCAATGAACCGATACCGAACATTACATATTTAAGGGATCCGTCTTTATACTTAGAACGGCTGTTTAGATGATGATAGGTCAATATTCCAAAACTTAAAGTTACCAAAATTTTTTATGGCGTAAATAGTGTTAAAATGTGGAGCTGTTGCCCTATAACGGTCAAGAGGGTGCAAATATTGTGAAATATTGCCCAGGCTCAGATTATAGAACCGCAGAAAGTTAAATGTTCATGGTAGTTGGTCGGGGTGCAGTGAACCGAAAATATAATATTTTAGATTTTCTAGCCGCTTTAGAGGACATTCTTATATGCGGAACATTACATATTATACACGGCGAAGGAGATCTGACCTAATACTTAGAACGGCTGTTTAGATGATGATCGGCCAATATTCCAAAACCTAAAGTGCCCAAATTTATATTTTTGGCGTAAATAGTGTTAGAATGTGGAGCTGTTGACCTACAATCGTTCAAAAGGGTGCAAATATCGTGAAATATAAAAATAGACTCAGAATATAGAACCGCAGAAAGTAGGATATCATATGGTCGGCCGACTATACTGCTGACTGGTTTTTGTAATACAATTGGGAAGAATTTGTCTGCCTATTTTGGTTTTTAGGTGAGAAGCTCTACGCAGCATATTGTACCACTGAGTCATCAATTTTAGTAGTACTCGATGTAAAGTAAGCGTCCATAAGAAAACATATTAGTTCTTCTGTTGTTTCTATCTTGATCCATTATAACCGTTGCTGGTTTGTTCACTTGGCAGTATACTAGGTTTCGGCTTCGGTTTCCATGCTATTGTATATTGTCTGCTTGACGGGGACCTTGTTCCAGTATAGTATAGATTTTGTCTCCCCTAAGAGGAATCTAAAGCATACTTTCTCGGAGACATCAATTTTCTTTGAAAGGCGTTGAGTTCATTATTTCATCTTCGGACATTTAGTCCTGTTACAAAAACACATGGTTTATGTTAAGGACTATATTTTCCCATTGATCTACTAATTTAAAAAGAAAAATACCTAGATTTTTTACATCATGGTGGAGTTTCATATATTTTCTGCTGTTGTATATAATTATTTTATTTATTACATACAATAATTCAATTGTTCAACAATAGTAGTACTTACTTAAAGCCCCCTACCAAATGTATTGTCTCCTTAAACTCTAAAAACAATATCATTAAATGTCTGAAAATGTTTCAACAACAATTTGCTTTGTTTCAACACATTCCACTTATTTAGTTTTTCGTTCGCTTTGTGTGCAACAAAAACGCAAAAAAAATAACTTAACATTTAATCGAACCGGAAAGGAGTGTAAATTTGTATGTGGAAGTTTGGACGTACGAAACACAACCGCGGCATTTTACAACAACTAAAGCAATGGCAAATAATGGTGCCCAGAAAAAAGGGCATGTTGTCGGGCTATTGTACTTACTTACATGTTATAAACTTTCAACACGTCATGAACTTGTTTCGGGTGGAGGTGTGGCGGAGTGTTTGATATCAGTATGCACTTATCAGGCCATGCATGTATAACACGCATATTGCCGAAACGTTTCGAAAAATTCTCTGCATAGCCGTGTAATGGTGGTGGCAGTGGCAGTGGTGATAGTAGCTAGTGGTGTAACCAGACTTTGTGCATGCGTCAATGACCACAGGAAACCTCTTTCACAGTTTTACAGGGAAACCCATGTGTCTGTGAAAATTTCGGGTGCGTGGATCTATTGGTGCGTGTGTGTTTGTGTTGAAAACACAATTTAAACTTACAAAATGGTGGGCGAAAATGATTTGAACTGCTTTTGAGTTTGCTTATCATTCGCATCGCACATCAGTCGAAGATACAAAGTTTGCACTACTTTACTCGGCTTGGTTAAATTGGTTGATGGATGGATGGGTGGGCTTCAAAAATAGTGATTTTAGGAAGATTTGAATAAAGTTTTGGGGGAAATGCAAAATAACTCAATTAGTAGAGAAACTCAAATGATACCCTAAAAATATTATTGATGCATTACCTAAATAAATCTATATACCCATTCAGAAAATCTATATATACCATTTCAGAATGAAATCAGTGCTGCAAGTACGTCATTGCCAATAAAACTTGTTCGTAGTGCGATCTTCTACATTTCCTTTATAGCCTAATAATTACCTCAAAATGTTGTTCCCCTCCTCATCATACCACTTTCGTGTAACATGATTTTCCTCCAAGCCAGCGTGTTGTCTTACACTTCAGTACGTTAGATAACTCTTCGCGAAATGTCTGTAATAACGTTAAGCTGTTTAATGGAGGTACTTGGGCATAAAATAGCTGGCGTTGATTTGTGGTTTTCGTGCACTTAACAAATGGCTTGGATTGATGTACTCCAACCATAAATGTGGAATTTGTGATTGAATGCTTAGGACCATCACGTAGTCTACAAATTTTAGACCCTTTTAATTTATAATCCCACAAATGTGAACATTTTGGGAAGGGTAGGCATTACTCAATGCCAGAAAATAGGAGATGACTGTGTTTGAGAGGAGAATAGGGTATTGTAGTGGTATCGGTTCAGTATGAAAATTTAATTTTGTTTAGAAGGTGCCTTCGATGACAAAACTAATCTTCTTTTGTATGATATAAACGAATTGCCGATTATAAATATACATAATGGTGTCCAAGAAATTAAATACATAATTCGAGTATTTTCATTTTTAAATTTTAAGTGATATTTTTTTAAAGCTCCGCTTTCAAATGCTAATACCAGATGTCTGCTAAGTGACATTCACTCCCACTAGCATAGATGAGATTATGATGGAGAGTACAAATTATTATGAAATTGTCTCGATATTTCATAATAATTTGTACTCTCCATCATAAGGTGGAGTGTATTGTGATTTCCTTTGCAACACCTCGACACATGTTGGTAAAGTTTTCAAAAATGTGGATGTAATTCTATATGTTGGGTTATCATTGGGTATATACTTCCCCTACCGAAATATCAATAGATACGACGTGCTACAATACCCTCATTATTGGGGATATCGGTATTTTCAAAGTTCTTGCTCATTTTTCCAAACAGAAAATCTTTAGTTTGATATTTCGTTTTCCCCAGACTGCAATGTACCATGGTATGGCCCCCATATTATATTTCCCATTGATATTTGATTAAAAGGGCAGATTCATATAAAAACATGTAAAAAAGCGACAATCGGTGTTGCCGACAGTTGTATATCTCCAGCCGATGGTTTGCAGAAGTCTACTGCATACTGGTTTTATTTTTCTCTTTATTTATTAAATAGTTGACCATCTGTGGAGAGACACCAGAAGTGGATGATCTATTGAAATATATGTTTGAATATTTATGGGGGAGGTACCAGAAGGAGTGATTTGATGCGTCCCATCTTCCCACATGACCTAGGTGTGGAAAATAAATTACAATTTTCAAGGCTTGGACAAACGAATATTTCGTTTTGACCCATGGTGGTGGAGGTGCTAAAAGAAATGCGCCGATAAGTACACCCTTCTAACAATATACAAGCTTGCTAAAAAAATGAGGTTGTCCAAAGTTTGGCGCATATCGCATGATATTACAAAACTAATTTTAGCAAAATTTTTACCATTTTGTGTGGACCGATATTCCACATCTTCTAACTCGATTTCAGCTTAGAAGAAATATTACGATGATCAAAGTTTGGATGAAAGTTTGGATTATATAAATCCAATACAAATCATATTTCCCAATTCCAGCCTAATCGCGTCAGCCAAATATAATTGTACTATATTTAGTACGATTTTAAAACACATTAGTATGAATTTTCAAACTTCCTATAAACCCCATTCCTACACACCAATCGTGATCCCAACTCTAAATTTTAGGATTCCGGATCTATCGGTTCACCCAAATTTAGTACACATTAGTATGAACATCCAAGAGTTACTACTCAGCCCAGTCGTGCACATAAAGAGTGATCCTAACTTCAAATTTCGAAATTCCACCTCTATCGGTACACCCAAATTGGTGCACATTAGTACGAATTTTCAAACTTCCTATATACCCCAATTCTACACCCCAACAACGACCCTAACTCTAAATTTTAGGATTCCAGCTCTATCGGTTCACACAAAATTTAAATGATACCAAATTTAGTACACATTAGTAGGAATTTCCAAAACTTCCAACATAGTCCAATTCTACACCCCGACAGTGATCCTAACTCCAAATTTCAAGATTCCAAATTTAGTAATATTTATTACCCATAAGTATGAATTATATCCATACTCCAATCCTACACTACAACGGTAACCCTATTTCCAAAATTCACCTCTATCGGTTCACTTAAATCCAAATGGTGTACCATTTAGTACAAAATAATACGAATTTCCAAAACTTCCTACATAACCCAATCCTGTCCCCAACAATGATCCTAACTTCAAATTTCAGGATCCCACCTCTATCGTTCTACCAAAAATTCAAATTGTACCAAATTTAGTACCATTTGTATTTATAAGTATGCATTTCCAAAACTACATCCATACCCCAATTCTACACTCCCAATGTATTATTATTTCCAAATTTCTGTGTTCCAGCTGAATCTGTTTAACCAAATCAAAATTGTACCAATTATTGTACGATTTATTTGTACACATAAGTAAAGAATTTCCAAAAGTACCTACATATTCTAATCCTACACTCCAATTGTATTGTAACTGCAAATTTCATGATTTCTACTCCATCCGTTTTTCAATCCATCCGTTATACATGAGTATACACTTCCAAAACCACCTCTTTATATCGACCTTACTTCTCAACATTGATTCGCATTCCAAATTGCAAGTTTTTAGCTCTATTCGTTCACATGCAACGGAATTGTACTAAATTTAGTATATTTTAGTACTTTTCGGATACTTATAGTTTGAATTTGGTAAATCTATCCTACACATTATCAGTGACCCGCAATCCGAATTTCAGAGTTCTAGCTCTACCGGTTCGCCAAATACAAATGATACCATATTTAGTACTTTTCGTTACGTTCTAGTACGAATTTCCAAAAAACCCAACCTTTGGATCAAAATTTCGAGATTGTAGGCAAATTCAGCTAAGGACTTCAAAATAATGGAAATAGGGTGGTACCGTTCAATAGAAGCCAAAAGTTAAACTGATATTGATAATTTTCGGTAGGAAGATTTCGAATCACATAAAAAACGAGCCCTCGACAGAAACAGACCTGCTGTCGTCAACCTTCGAGTGTCATTACTGTCATAGAGCTACTATGTACCTGCTGCCGCCAACCTTCGAGTGCCGTTAATATCATCGGGCCGCACTGTGTCCACTGCCGCCAACCATCGAGTAACGTCGCTGTCATCGGGCTGCACTGTGTCTGCTGCCACCAACCTTCAATGTGCCGTTTTTAGTATCGGGCTACACTGTACCTGCTTCGGCCAACTCAGTCATCGTTCTTCAAACATAGGAACATCTACGAACCATCCATCTTCACCGTGATTTACCCAACTCCTAATTGAACCTCAGACACCGTTTATTCGCATGGTCCAAAACGTCTTCTTCTGGTCATTGTAGTGTGTGATTGTGTTACTTCTAAGCAATAAAATTTTTTTATAACGTTTTAAAAACAAAATCTAAAGTTCGTATTTTCTCCCTCTTAAAAATCCCACAAACGAAAATAAATACTTCTGACGAACCTGGCCCCCTCTGAACCTATCCCAGCTTCAAATTGGTAAACACGTCGTCACACCGGCAGCTCGTCCATAGTCCTAAGAAATCAATTTAGAGCAAATTCGGTTGGAAAACGTGCCCTAACCGTTCAAAATACCGAATAATGGAGGTATCATTACATCATGGGCCAATATTGATAATTTTGGCAGGGTAGTTGGTAGTCAGTTTTAATTTAATTTAATTTAATTTGTTGGGTAGAAAATCTAAAATTTACTAAAAATTATCAGCATTGGTGCACATTTTTTGGGTAACTAATTTAACGCTGCATCGCAAAAGTCGGTATTTTGGGGAGTTTGGGCTCTTGTTTCAACCCATAGGTGTCAGATAGATAACACCACAATCAGAAAGAATATTTTTTCGAGTTAAATTTATTTTAAAATAACGCATTTGAATAAATACCTAAAACGTCGTAGGTCCCACTGACCATTTCCGTTTGCCATAGAAAACAGCAATAACCACGAACCAATCTCATAGCGTATTTCTCTCTTTTTTGGACGTTGTACACAAACTTCCTGAATAGGACCACTGCAGCTTTATAACTTTCGTTCAAGTACACATTTGAAGATTCTGGCGGAGAAGTTGAATTGGTGTTGCTGATGGTGGCAATGCGGTAATATTCCTGTGTCCAATATACAAACATAGCCTAACACACATACACACAAACAAAAAATGTTTGTATCTGAGATGAGCACATAATTTGCATATAAACGTGCATTTAAAACGTTGATGACACTTGAGAGACCGTCTGTCTGTCTGCCCTGCAAAATAGTGTTTATTTTCCGGTTTACATCCGCATACAACTATCCTCTGCCAGACCCTGGCTATTCAAATATCATATCTTTGTAAATGTTGTGCTCATGGTATACGTCTGGTAATGATGGTTGGCTTGGTGGTCTTAACCTATCCATGTTTCTTTCAAGAGTGTTTACTTATGCATGTGGCAGGAGTCTTTCGTCGGCGTGTATGTATGTGTGGCCGGGTGGTAACATGTGTAAGTGAATATGAAGTACAATTAAAGCGAAATTGTAATTTACATTGAAATTGCAAATAAAATTTCAGCATATAAACAATCAGTTTGCAGCTTGAGTGGATAAAGACCATCTTCTTTTAGCGTGGTGAGTAAGTGAGAAAAAATTGTGTTAAAGAAATAATTACCAATAATTGTAATGATCGAAATCAATTTAAAGGGTGTGAAGGAATAATGTGGATACATTTTGAAAAACTATAATTTTTATTGTTGTCAATAAAAGGCGTGGATGTTTTATAAGGCGCGGATGTTTTATGTACTATTATAAGGCGCGGAAAAAATTAATACTATGAAAAAGCAACGAAAAAGAAAACTAAACCCCCCAAATGTTGAAAACCCCCGCAAATGTATAAAGGACCACGATAAACGAAACATTGAATCTGAGCACGTTGTACAGAACAGGCGCAGTTTTCGCTTCGATGGGTGTACTCAAGTAATACAAAGCCAAATATTAGTGCCTTACAGGAAATGCGATGGATGATTGCGCACTGTATTATAGCTGCCATGAAACGAGACATGAATAAATATGAAGCGAAAATAAAGATGAACAGTCAAAAGACATATTTAACAAGTGCCTAGAAACAGCATATGACCGCTGACCTGGCCATGAAATTAAAATTCAGCTAGGAGATTTTAATGCAAAAATCGGAAAGGAAAATATTTTCGGCTCCACCGTCGCAAAATTCAGCCTCCATGAAGAAACAAAGTTGCGATCTAAACTCGACTTCGCAAAGCTGCGAACACAACAAATATCAGAGGCCTACTCCGCTCAAGCTACCCAAGTGCTTGACGAAAGCGCTCCTTGTCCCGATAATAATGTAGCAAAAGTAACACTTGGGTTCCAAAGACCGCCATCAAGAAATTCGTGGTACGATCTGGAGTGTCGCAATGCTACTGATATGAAAAACGTATAGGGCAACCCCTTTGGTGTAGACACATGCTCCTGTAGAGATGAAGAAGGAAATCTGGTGACAGATACAGACATCCTGCTGAAGATCTCCAAGGAGCATTTTAACAAACTTTTGGTATCAAATAGAAGCGGTGAAGAGGATACCCCAGAACTAATAATAGATGGCGGTATAGAGTATATGCCACGTAGCCATGATGAGGTCAGAATAGCAATTAGTCGGCTGAAGAATAATAAAGCAGCAGGTGCCGATGGTTTACAAGGCGAACTATTAAAGACTGGTGGTCAGATGCTGGCCTAAAGCATGCACCAGCTGATTAATAAAATTTGGCTTGAGGAATGCATACCCAATGTCTGGAACCTCAGCATCCTGTGTACCGTGCACAAAAAAGGAGACAAGACGATATGTGCCAACTATAAAGGAATAAGTATTCTTCCCATCGCATATAAAGTGCTATCCAGCGTGCTGTGTGAACGACTGAAGCCAATGGTCAACGAGATTATTGGACAATACCAATGCGGCTTCAGATCTGGCAAGTCCACCATTGACCAGATTTTCATTCTGCACCAGATCCTGGAAAAGACCCACGAAAAACACATCGACACATTCCATCTATTCGTCGACTATGAAGCCACATTCGACAGCCCTATCCGTTCAGAGGTGTTTAAAGCCATGTCTACGTTCGGTATTCCTGCAGAAATTATACGTCTATGGAGGGTAACTTTAAATAGCACATGGCTAGAAGATGAATTAATATCGTGTTGGAAGGTTATTCGTGATGCAAATGTGAAAAAATGACACTCTGTCGCCTACGCTGAGAAAATCGACATAATGGTCGAACATTGCGAGCAATAACAGCCACCTTGAAACGAATTGAGAAGGAGTCTGCCAAAGTAGAACTGACAATAAATGGTGAGGATACCAAGCTGATGGTATCAACGAGCAAGGCGTCCAATTGACTCGGACGAAATGTGAAACTAGAAAACAACAGCTTCGAGGTAGTGACCTAGTTTATATACTTCGGTACCGCCATAAACAAAACTAATAAAATCAGCTTTAAAATCCGGAGGAGAATATTGTTGGCCAACAGATGCTAGTATATTCTAAATAAGCAGTTTAGAAACAATGCCACCTCCCGCCAGACCATACTCACACTTTACAAAATGCTGATATTACCCGTGCTGTTGTATGGATCTGAAGCATGGATACTTGCGCAAGCAGATGATGCAGCTCTTGCAGTGTTTGATAGAAAAGTTCTCCGGAAGATCTACGTGAATATCATCGTGGAATGATCCATGATCTATACCATCTATTCTCGGACATCGACATAGTCAGACGGATCGAGCTGCAGCGACTACATTGGCTAGGAGTTTTTGTAAGAATGGATGAGAATTCCCTCACTCAAAAGGCTGACCATGAATTCCATGGAAAGATCAATTCGAAGACAACATCTCGGAACAGGGTCTTTAAAATTGGATGAGATGCACACAAGACCGACACGCTTGGAAATCTTTTTTAAGCTCGTCCTCTGGAACAGCCGTTCTGTCAAAAGCCAACAAAGTAAGTATGCGACTATAATAGGGGGCGTATTTTTTAAAAATATTTTTCAGCGACTATTGTAGGGGGTGTATTAATAAAAACGACTTTTCTAGGGTAATTATAATGCATAGATTTCTAAAAAATATTTTATAACTATAATTAGGCATGTATTTTTTTATAGAAATGTATTTTCAATCCTCAAATTTGTGAGACAAAAAGACATCACCCCAAACCCATACCCTTCCATCAACCGCAAAATTTCTTCTCAAGATAATTACAATAACTTAAATTTCATTTTTCGTTTTTAATTTCCCATAAAAGAAACTGTTCCACTTCAGTAGCTTCTTTTGCAGAGATAATAATTTACCTTTTATTTAAAACTCTGATAAGCCTAACAATATGGCCCTGCCCAAAAATTACAGACTTTACATACACGCATGTATTCAATATCACTTGTTTGAATGCCCACAGTTTCAATTCCACGTAATGAAAAATAACCAAAAGTCCTGTTATCAGAAAATATCTGGAAGTATATACAAAAAGGAATGTTATTATTATTAAAACTCAGCAACCGCAGAAATATATAACTGCGAAGCAAATGAAAAGAATAAAATTGAAATGGAAACCTAAAGAAACTATTGTCTTGAGGTTTCCATAGTGAGTGTAAATGCTGAATACCCATAATGAAATGGTAGAAAAATAAAGAGAATAATCTACTGCAGTGTTTACACGGCGTACAGTGAATTTCATGTTGGCTTACACCTTAATATTACGTATATGTGAAACGTATCTGCGGAATAACCATACGTTTTCAGTGAAACTAAAATTCCAAATTATTCTCTAATTACTTCAATGGGGAATCCTTCAAATGTCCAACAACATTGGAACATTGGACAGTTTATGTAGACAATTTTAGCCACTAGGAATTTTAATCATTAACAACCTGCAGATGTTCTTAATAAGTCAAGGAACTGCTATTTTATGGCTATTCGTAAAAATAGAAAAATTTTGTACTTTTATTGTGAATACGAAATGTCACATTTTATCCGCATTGGCTGAATAATGCGACTATAGCCTTTAAAATATTTTAAATGAACGGAACATACAATTATGTTAGGAGCTTTTTTATTAAATGTGAAATCGAAATTCCAAATTGCAAACACTTTGATTGCTAAACAGGAGCCTATATAAGAAGCACCATCCACATATTAAAAATCCCGGTTTTCTTTTCATACAGCAAAAAAAAAAAAAAAAAAAATCCAAAAAATTGATCACAACTAACGAAATTAATATTAATTCGTCCTACGGCACTCAACTCTCAACACTGTGCCCGGTTTCTCCAATCTAGATAGTTGTATGTGTGTGTGTGTGTGTGTGTTTGGGTGCAACGTGTGGTTACCCAGTTGTACAAAAAATATCAATTGTCTGCTATTATATAGTTATATAGCTAGTTACTTTGTGATCTAGTTACTTCATACCCCAAAAAGGAACACAAAATAGACTGTTGGATTTTTTTGTCAATTGAAAAAGTTGTCTACGCACATCATACCAATTCAGTAGTTACTGGTAATGCAAAGGGTAATGAATCGACTATCGAAATGACTGTATACTGGTAACGCAGGCAGGGGACAATTGACTTCCCCAATGACATACCCATGTTAAATTCACCAGTCTAGGGCATGAAGTGGTAACTAGTGGTACTTACAGGTAATTAGTAAAATATCTAGTTCATCACCAGTTACTCGAACTACTGGGTACATACCAAACTTGCAACCTGGAATATGTCAACTCAACTGTTAATAATAATGAAAACAAGTTGTATGAACTCTTCTTGTATGGAGGGGACCAACAAAATCGGAAGCACTCACACGCACACATGTTTTATAAACTTCATTCAAAAAAGAATAAAACCACATACTGGTACCGTTACATCTGCTACCGCCACTGTCTATACATAGCCATTGCACAATACAACTGCCAACACTGGGCATACCACAAAAGCCAGTCGTCGTCGGCATCTCCGTTTTTGCAGACCATCGTGAACATCAGCGATACCACTACCACCATCATTGAGATGGTAGATAAAACAACAAAAACAACTGCGAAGAAGAATAAAAAAGAAACATTAAACAAATATAAGATATTTTTCACATACATATAACTATACCTATACAATACATCAGCATGTTCATACACACATAACGAAATGCCTACAGTTGTGTGTATGTGTGTGCAGTTGTTGTATATATATATATATATTTTGTAAGAGAAAAGTTAAAACAATAAAGTATGTTAATATCAACGAACTTTCATCTGCATATCAGCATAACAATTTTGTTAACAAACAAACACAACAAAAAATTACGTATCGTAAAATACCGGACTACTTCGGTGATCTAGGATTGGTATGGGAATTTGGAGAATAAGTTATGGCTTCAGTTAGGGAGATCCTTATATGGATCTGTGTAAAATCAGTGACGTTTTAAAAATTCAGTTAAAACCTTCAATAACGTCTGCATTTTATGTCAAAGCAGTTAGCGGATTAGTATAGTTGGACGAGGCCTACACCATATGATACCCTACCTTAAATCCCGAGCACATGCCCGATTTCACTATATTTACATTCTCTGGTGCCATAATGGTAATATTAAACAATACGACAATGCATTTATCCCTTTACAAATTCCAGTATATCCCTCATATCACGAAAAAAGCCATGTTCAGATCATTTTAAACGTTTAAAATTTTGGAAGTTCGGGCCATAATTGTGGCCTCTAGAGCGATTAGAAAACAAAAATAAATAGTAGGAGAAGGATAGTGCTGGTCAACAGATGAACAGCACTATCCTTGTCCGAATTACAAATATGAAGTCATTAGTTTTACTTATGGTGGTACCAAGGTATATCAAATCGTTTACTACCTACCTGTAGTTTTCATGTTCCACAGTTGGTCCGAGTCTACTGGACGTCTTGCACCTTGATACCATCAGTTTGATCTTCCCGTCATTTACTGCCACATCGACTTTGGCAGACTCCTTCTCTATTCGTTGCCGCTCGCAATGGTCGACCCATTATGTCGATGTCGTATGCTAGTAACATATGCTGTTTGGTGTACATTGTTTCATTTATGTTCACATTTGCCTCTCGTATGACGTTTCCAGCAGGATGTTAAAGAAGTCACACGACAAACTGTCACCTTGTCTGAATCCTCGCTCTGTACTGAAGGGCTCCGAGAGGTCCTTTCAGACTTAAACTACTAACATTGTGTCAGTTGAAGTTATCCTACATAGCCATATTAATTTTGTAGGAGTGCCGAACGCAGCCTTGGCACTTTTGAAGGGGGAAGTCTGTCGAATGCGGCCTTATAGTCGACGAATATGCGCCAAGGTCTTGGCGCTGAGTGAAAATCTGGTCTATGGTGGATTTGCCAGGTCTGAAGCCGCATTGGTATGGTTCAATAATGTCATTGACCAGTGGCTTCAGTCGTTCGCGCAGTACAGTGGATAGCACTTTATATGCAATGGGAAGAAGACTAATTCCTCTATAGTTGGCACATATCGCATTGTCTCCTCCATTGTCTTACTTCGGCTGATAATCCATCGGCACCTGTTTTTCTATTATTCTTCAGCCGATTCTGACCTCATCTTGTCTATGTGGTATACACTCTATACCATCATCCACTACTTGCTACCAGAAGTTTTCAAAATGCTCCTCAACACGCTATGTGTATCTGTCACCAGGTTTCCTTCTTCATATCTAAAGGAGGATGTGCCTGCACCAAAGCCTTCAGTCTTTTGGTGTTTTACTGGTGTTGGTGTACATCTCGGTTTCCTTACGCTTGTATTTTTGGTCTTTCTTTCTCTTTATTATTTTTTCTTTTTTTGGTAAATACGTTTCTCATCTCTCCTTTTCTCCGGATAATTTTCTCTCGCATTGCATGTTTGCCTGGTTTCCCTATACGCTGCGTTCGTCACCTCAGTAGCACTACGACTCTCCTGGTCGTACCACTGGTTTGTGCCCAGATAGTGGTCATTGGTGCCCAATTTGTTGCCATTGTGCTTTTATATTATTATCGGTACAAAGAGTACTTCCGACTAGCAAGTGGGTAAGTTGAGCGGACTATGCTTCTGCTACCTGTTGTGTTTGCAGCTTTTCGACATCGAATTTTCGTGTTATGTTAGATCGCACCTTTGCTGCTACATTACATTCCGTCTATCACAACATGATCGAATTGATTTTTTTGCCTTGTGTATATCGAGGTGCTTGAATCTGGTACTGCTAACAACCATGTTTTTTGCTCATACCCTTGCCGGATGTTTCTACTTGAATTTTCCGACGGTGGGACTAAAAACATTTTCCGTTCCGTTTTGTGCATTAAAATCTCTTAGCAAAATCCATATGCTGTTTCTAGGCGCTCTTAAAATATATCTTTGTTCTGCTCATCTTTGCCTTCCATCAGAGCATGGGCTCAAATAAGACTGATGTAGAAGTACTTCGCTTTTATACGGATTATAGCAATTCGCAGTCAAATTTATGTCTGACTTAATGGTTCCTTCCATATAAGGTAATAATATCAGATTTGTACTTGTTGAGTACATCCGCCAAAACAAAAACTGCGCCCGTTTTGTTCAAAGTCCGCACATTTCAAGTGCAGATCGTGGTCTTTTATATGTTGCGGGAGTCCTCAACATTGGGAGGTTTGGTTTTCTATTTCGTTGCTTTTTCATGAAAAGAGACATGCTTATTACGTGATCCGATTCCATTCTTCGTTTCAAAATTCGTGATGTCCGGGTCATAATTTTGGCCTCTAGAGCGGCCATTTCATCTCCTAAATATTAACTAAACAATAGGGGTCTTTATTGACAGGAAGCGGACTTACATGCTGTGGCCTGTATTGTGATTACAAATTATAATGGACAACGAAATGATACACATGTCTATATCGATTCTGTGAAGTGAGCCCAGGACAAATTTTCGCAGCGTTACAAACTCTTGGGCCACACAATGCTTTAATAGCCATACAACTTTCCGTTAAGTTTTTTTATGAAGTGCCCAGAATACCAAATAAGTCGCCCTCGCCCTAATCCTTTGAAATATCAAAAAAGGGGGCGGAGCTTTTTTGTGGAAGCTTTATTAAAACATGTACAAAACATGCAGACTTGTTCAGAGAAAAAATTGTAAGAAGTTTTTCTCTGAACAAGTTATTTGTTCGATCATAGCTCAGGGTACAAAACTAGGAGAGTTTGGTCCAGAAATCTTAAGAATTTTTATATTGGGACTATGTCAAAGCATACATATAGACCTTTATAAAAAAATAATAACATTTTCGCCCCGCCAATAACCCGGAATGCCAGTTTGGTTGGAAAATGCAGCTAAGACCTTCAAAATACATCAAATGGGATAGGACGTTTATATGGGAGTTATTTCCAAAAATGTGCCTAACGTGAACATATCTGAAGGGTAATTTTTATACAGGAGAACCCTAGAATACCTAACTACTTTCACTTTCATTTGAAAAATGGGACAAAACCCTTTAAAATACCGCTCTCGACATTTGTAGGGTGTCAATGCCCACAGATTGGTAATTTGCCGTGAAATGGGGTCGTATCCTTCGGTTTAAATTGCGACTAAAATCTTCAAACTATCTCGAATAAATAGGAAAGACTATGTTAGAATAGATACCAGGCATTTAACAGGATACCAAATTACAGCCCCTTCGGTGTGGAAATTTAAATTAAATTTGGAAAAAAAATACCATAAACGTGCCGAGATCTATGCTTCTACCATTTTCGGTCGGTTTTGCAATGTTAAACATACATCTACATCGAAAAAAAGTTTGAAAAAAATATATTTTCCACCAACTAATAACAGCCTCTTCGATTGGAAAATGTGAAAGGAAATATATCGAGAACAAGTAACAAAGTTTCGGTCGGTGTTGCTGACAGCTTTAGCTTGCGGATGTTTTCGGAAATAAACATAGGTATTATTATTAGCTTTATTGAAGGTATATATTCAGACTTTATCTAGGATTGGTAAAGATTATAGGTTGGGCAAAGATTCATTAAAATCTTACATTTCATTCGGATATTGGATTTTTAAATATTGACATTTTTGACCATTTGTGGGAGAGGCACCAAAAAGAGTGGCCAATGCGTCTCATTTTGATATTGACTTGATCTAGGCTTGGTGAATATAATAGGTTGAACAAAGTTTGATTGAAATATAAAAGTCCGTTTATATGATATTAAAAAATTAATGTTTTGCAAAATGTTGACCACTTTGTGTGGGAGAAACTTGGACCGATGATATTCCTCATCTTCGAACTTGAACTAAGTTTGGAAGAAATAATATTACGATGTGTAAAGTTTGGATGAAATCGGAAACTTCCTTCGGGAGTTATCGTGTGCACCATCCGGCCAGACAGACGAACGGACATTGGTAAATCGTTTCCAAATTGTCCGAAATGGATTTGGTCCAAAAAAAAAACATGAGGTCTAAAACCATTTTTACGATGAGACACACTTTTGCCACAGCAAAGTGCATTAGCCATAAGGCTGAGAGTATAATGAGGGGGGATTATTATATGGAGGCTTTTCAAAATAAGGATTTAAATTAAAATTTTTTGAAAATATGTTGGAATACAAATGGAGTGCCAGAATCACTTCGATTGGAATGAACATAACAATATTTAAAATAGAGTGGTGTCTACAAATATATTTTTCACCCTCCAAGAGCCCGATCAAGAATATATATATATATATATATATATATACTTTATAGAATCTCCGACTTCTGATGGTGGAGCGTTTAATAAACATCCAATCATTTGTCTCACTTACGGTACATATGGGCGTATGATCATTACTCATACGATGCCATGGCCGCATTATATTTCATTATATCCTCCATCTTACAATGAATGATTCATATTTCTACAGATGTCGTATTTTAATTCCTTTCAACCAAAAATGTCAATACCACCCCTAACACGCACACGATTGCATTATCAGTCCAATGGAAAACCTATGTAAATATGTGTGAATGTATAAATAAAGAATATACACAGCAATTTGGACGATACGCTTTGGATAGTCGTCGTCGTAGTAGTAGTGGTAGACTGTGAGTGCAACTGCATACAGCAGCTTGACTTGTATGCCTGTGTGTCTGTGTGCGTATGTATATTTTTTGTCTCTATGTATGCTCAAAGTAGACCACATAAAAGTTTTTCAATTAAGTGTAAGTTGTCCCAGTTATGCATATACGGTTTGTGTAGTATTTCGTCCCCTCTCTCTCTATCTCTCAGTTTTATCAACTATCCAATTCTCGTCTGTCTATGGGGATGGTAAAATCTGTCGTTAATATTGTTTTTTATTTTCATTTTTTGTTTTGCCGTTGCAGTTTTATACAATTTACCAACTCTATAGATTTTTTAAATAGTGCACCTCCTCAAGGACCACATAAACGATGAATACATTGTCGTTGACACACTCACTCATAGTTGGGTTTGTATGTAGACGAATGTAATTTGGTGTGTTCATATTGATATGGAGGTATGGAAGATGACTTTGGCTTTATAGGAAAATTGTTATTCCAACACATTGTCATAATGTTAAGATTAAATTGTGTGTAAGTTAAAAGTTCCGCAAATATGTTTGTCCTTAAATTTTTGTTGTGTCATATCGTTTCGAAATAAAAACGTCAGCGATATTAATGAGATACATTTCAATATTAATTGTAAATTTGGATTTTTGTGATACAATTATTAAAGAGACTTGAAATTATAGATGTTAATAAGGACGTTTTGAAAATTACGCAGGTGAGCTTCGGAAGAAGAAAAATATATTTTTGATCCAAACCATATACAGGGTAAAATTTTTATCAACGAAACACAATTTCCAAAAAAATACCAATATTTTAAAAATGTTAAATCTTAATATATAAAAGATCTTAGTGTAAAGTGACTGACAGATCATCGCCCAGACGAAACGGGTGAAGCTAATAGCATGAAATTTTGAGTGTGGGTTGTTGTTGTTGGTTTTTAGGCGTGTTATAAGTCTGTGTTTTTAGAAATTCGAACTAGAAAGGTATCAAAAGCACTAAAATGTACTAAATATGGTAGACTTTGTATTAGGCAAATGGAAAGATCTAGAATTCTGAAATTTTAAATATGGGTCACAAAGGGTTTCGTACTTAGGTGTATAATAATTACAAAATGGTACTATTTGCGTTTAGTTGAGTGCATAGTTATGGAATCCTGAAAATAGGAATTATAACTACTATTGGAGTACAGGATTTAGGTAATTTTAGAAATTCGTACCTATGGGTACGAAAAGTAATTAATGGTACTAAATTGGATAGAGCTAGAATCTTGAAATTGGGAATTAGAATTACTGTTGGTATATAGGTTTGTGGTAGTATACATTCGTACTTATAGTAGTATATATTCGTACTTGTAGTAGTATGTATTCGTACTTTGGCACAGGTTGGATTTAGGTGAACAGATAGAGCTGGAATGTTGAAATTGGCCATGAAAAATGACTGGTTGGAGTAATGAATTGAGGTAGTGGAGAAAACTCATACTTGTGGATGCGAAAAGTACTAAATAGTACTAAATTAAGTACAATTTGGAATTTTGGTGAACGGATAGAGCTGAAAACCTGGAATTTGGAATTAGATTACTGTTGAGGATAGAGCTATAGAAAAGTACTAAACGGTACTACATTTTGTACAATTTTATCTTGGGTGAACGGAGAGATCTGGAAATCTAATAAAAGTGGTTGCTGTTGGAGTATAGAATTAAGGTATGGAAGAATAGTTCTTATATGTACTAAATGGTACTATATTTGGTACAACTTGATTATGTGTGAACGGATAGAGCTGGACTCCTGAATTTTTGAATAAAAATTAATGTTAAAGTGTAGGATTGAAGTAGTTTTGGAAATTCGTAATTAGGTGTACGAAAAGTAATAAAGGTTTAGATATAGCTCCCATATAGATTTTAGTCCGATTTTATGTAGATGCTACACCAAAGCCTCAATATATCTTTCGGTTTGCACAAAATTTGACATAGCCTACTAAATTAAGGTTAGAATGATGTGTGTTAAGTTCGATTCAGATTTAGATATAGCTCCCATTTATATATATATATATATATATATATATATAGAATGATGTGTGTTAAGTTCGATTCAGAATGAGTGTTAAATTTAATTTAAAGCGGTTGAAATTTAGATATAGATACTATATATATTTCTGTCCGATTATATGTAAATTGTGGACCAAAGCCCCTATTTTTCCTTCGATTTCTACGAAATTTTGCATGACGTACTGGTGTGTGCTAAATTTAGTGAAAATCGTTTCCCATATTTATTTTCATCCGATTTTTGTAAAAGGTGCACCAAAGCCATATACATTTCTAACGATATAGAAAAATGTGTGCTATGTTTCGTTGAAATCCGTTCTGATATAGATATATAGGTCCATATTTGTCTATGTTTATGTATATGATGACTAACCTCCAAACGTTTGTCCGATTACGGCGAAATTTGGAATACCATACTCTATTGAGTCTTAAATGACTTTTGTTAATTTCTGCGAAATTGATTCGAATTTAGATATGGCTTTCATGTACATGTTCTTTTTTGATTTCATCTAAATGTACATGTTCATGTCAATGTTCCTTTAAACGCACAAGATTTACGAATAGCTCTTACAGATGTTTTGTTCGGTTTAATACTAACCTTACACCAACGACTCTAACAGCCTGTTTTTGTAAAATTCCAAACGAACGAATTCGAGTGACTGACTTACGACCAAACTCCTTGGTTTTGAAAAATATGTCATTTATTTTTGTTTTGAATCAGAAAACATTTATAAACATAAATAAAGGTTTGGTCGTAAGTCACTCGAATTCGTTCGTTTGGAATTTTACAAAAACAGGCTGTAAGTCAGCTCAAATGACACGAAGATTTCAGAATGACATGTCTCTAGAATGATTTAAATAGATCAAATATTTAAATTTGTCCGACTTTAAGTCAGGGGTCTCAGAAGATACTACGTTTATTCTATCGGCAGGTTATTGTACATATTAGTAGAGAAGCACGTATGTTGATTTACACCGGTATACATCTGACTTTACCTTATTATAAGAATTGTGGGAACATCGCTTGTATGTACCCATAGTGTAGAAAGTAATCAGCCCCCGTCCGACTTTAGAACTTTCCTTACTAAAGCAGTAGTAAGGAAAGACAACTCTTAAACGCGGAAACAACTCTTAAATTTGTGAACGATCGCAAAATTCTGGGCAGAGAACATATCAAGGCGTTGATTGGTGCTAAAACCATTAACAAATCCTCTGGCACTGTGGTGGACTGGATACTAAAACTCAATAAACCTACTAAAATTCCTACAATGGGACCGCAACTTTATATGACAGATTTTTATTTCCAATGAAAATCCCATATACAAGCTTACAGTCAAGATGGTCGAAAAATCTCGCAAAATTATACCAAACCATGGATCAATATGCTCTATTTAGTAATTAACATAATGAAATAAAACATTGCCATTTTCTGTTCCATCTAACTCTCATATCAAAAATTTCCCCATTGCAAAATTAACATGCATATTGTTTTATTAAACCCCTAACATCACACACTATTTTGTAATTTCATAATGAAAACTCTGTTCGAGTTGTGGTCGCAATTCTGATTTTGACATTTGCCGACTTAATTGCTTAACAAAATGTGCTGTTAATCGCCATATCGTGCTATATCCAAATTATCGTTATGGCTCATTTAATTGTCACAATATACAATAAAATATGTGTCAAAGTTTTTAACAGCATATTTAAACAACTAACAAGTCTAAAATGGCTTATAACTCAAAAAAATGCAACAATAACAACAGAGAAGAGTAGAGCAGCAACAACAACAATTGCAACAGCAACACGAAAAGATTCATCGACGCTACAAACAGAATCACTGCAAAACTATTTTAAACCATAAAACACATAAGTTGAGGCCATAAGTTAAATTTTGTTATTGTCGTTGTTGCCGTTCCTGATGCTGCTACTTCGGCTGTTGTTAGTAAAATTCAACTATTTATTATGCATATGAAACAACATATACAGACTCTCACTTTTGAATGCCATAACACATGAATGCACACACACACACTTTCATATATACAGACATTATTTTTCTTTAATCTCAAACCGGAACACTCGAATAGAGGACATAGTCCTTTGTAAAGGGTTATCAGAACTTGGAATAACATTTCAAAATAAATAATATAAAGAAAAATATAAGCTTTAATATTTAATTTGCATCAAATCTAATGATATTATTGGCGTAGTTGGTTTAAACAAAGATATACATGATTTCAATTTCTAATATTATCTACAGATAATATTAAAATAATGTACACTCTTTCGATCCTAGCAAATCCTATTTTATAACATTTCAAAAAGTTTCATATTAATTTGAGAATCCTATTAGCTACAATCTCATACAAAATGTTATTTTTTTCTGTCCATACTGAAAGTGGTTGTTAGTCATATGGCAACAATATGTGTGCTTTTCCACTTTATCCTTCTATATGTTTTTTTTTCGGTACATGAAATTTCTGTACAAATATAGAGAGAAAAAAATGTTTATTTAGCTATTTTTTGCTTTTCGTTTTGCTTTGCCTCTGCTGTGTAATTAATGGGCCACTCTTTTGTAATAACTCACACAACAATACACAGACACATTGGCTCACGTTTTCGCACTACAAAAGATATAAACAGGATATCTTATATATAATAATATACCCTACACCATCATTTTTGATACGCTCCATTAGGAGGTGGAATGTTGATATTAGCTCGAAATATTCTTCAAAGAAAATAATATACAGGACTTTTGAAATAGGATTTATCTGCCACATTTTCGTGTAGTCCCTATATAAGGTACCCTCTAAAATTCGATATTTTTTGAGGATGTTTTCCACAATAGTTGAGTTATAAAATGGGAGCTATACCAAATATTTTATTGGGTATAGCTCCCATAATATGGTACCGACCGGCATTTCCCTCCGAAATAAATGTAGTTGCACCAAAGAGACATGTTTTGATATAGCCCTCATAGTCGGTATTTTCCCACCCTGCAGGCTAAAACACTTTTAGGCAGAATATTAAGAATACAGGTCCAAGTTTTCAAATAGTCCCAACATAAAACTTCCGTATCATTCTATACTCTCATGGCTCATGGAGTATTAGTATTAGTAAAATTAGTATTAGTATTAGTATTAGTATTAGTATTAGTATTAGTATTAGTATTAGTATTAGTATTTAGTATTAGTATTATTATTAGTATTAGTATTAGAATTAGTATTAGTAATAGTATTAGTAATAGTATTAGTTTTAGTATTAGTATTAATATTAGTATTAGTGTTAGTATTAGTATCAGTATTAGTTTTAGTATTAGTATTAGTATTAGTATTAGTATTAGTATTAGTATTAGTATTAGTATTAGTATTAGTATTAGTATTAGTATTAGTATTAGTATTAGTATTAGTATTAGTATTAGTATTAGTATTAGTATTAGTATTAGTATTAGTATTAGTATTAGTATTAGTATTAGTATTAGTATTATATTAGTATAAGTATTAATATTGGTATTAGTATGTTCCGGTTCTCAGGTAATAAAGGACCACAATATAAGATTAGATGTCACCTCATGTTAGATACTTCTAAAGAAGGTCGCAGCCGATTTTTCCAACCTATGCTTCTGTAATTTGGCATTTAAGTTTCATGAACCATAAAAATGTGTGTTTGAAAAAAATTTCTTAAATTTCAGCGGCGAACAGTGTAAAAAGTGATGCGCGTGTGAGAAAATGAAGTCCGGAAATGTAACCGAAGAGTAAAACACCAAGGCTTTGTGCAGGCACATCCTCCAGTAGTGATTAAGATGGAAATCTGGTGACAGATACAGATAGCGTGTAGAGGATCTGGAAGGAGCATTTTGAAAAGCTTCTGCTATCAAATAGTGGTGGTATAGAGTGTATACCACCAAGCCAAGATGAGGTCAGAGTAGCAATTAATCGGTTGAATATCAATAAAACAGCAGGTGTCAATGGATTACCAGCCGAACTATTCAAGACCGGTGGCCAGATGCTGGTCAGGAGCATGCACCAGCTGAATACTACAATTTGCTAGAGGAATTCATGCACACTGATTTGAACATCAGCTTCCTGTGCCCCGATATGTGCCATCTATAGATTAATAAGTCTCCTTCCCAACGCATATAAAGTGCTATCCAGCGCGCTGTTTGAACGACTGAAGTCAATGGTCAATGATATTATAGGACCATATCAATGCTGCTTCAGGCCTGGCAAATCCACCATAGTCCAAATTTTCATTCTGTGCCTGAAAAGAACTTTCGGAGCCTTTCAATACCGAACGAGGATTCAGACCAGGTGACAGTTTGTCGTGTCACCTGTTTAACATCCAGCTGGAAGAGGTCATAGGAGATTCAAATGTGAACAGAAATGACACTCTGTACACCAAACAGCATATGTTACTGTTACATAAGAGGCGGCAACAGCCACCTTTAAACAAGATCCGCCAAAGTGGGATTTGCAGTAAATGGCGAGAAGACCATGCTGATTCTATCAAGACGCAAGACGTCCAGTGGACTCTGGCCAACTGTGGAACTTGAAAATCAGCGATTTTATATATGTGCCATAAACAAAACTAATAATATCAGCTTTGAAACATAATTGTCAACAGATGCACTCAAAACTTGCTGATATTAACCGTGCTGTGTATGGATCTGAAGCATGGGTACTTGCGCGAGCAGATGGGGCAGCTCTTGGTGTGTTTAAGAGAAAAAATCTCCGGAAGATCTAAGGGCCGAACTGCATCGACGGTGAATATCGATGTTTAATGAACCATGAGCTATATTCACGGACATCAACATAATCAGACGTATCGAGCTGCAGCGACTACGTTGGCTAGGCCATGTTGTGATGGTTCACGCAAAAGGGGAAGGCCGCGAATTTGATGGAAAGATCTGGTAGAAGACAACATCTCGGAAAATGGTATTTCAAATTGAAATCCGGAGGAGAATAATGTTGGTCAACAGATGCACTCAAAAGCAAGGTCAGGTCAGGTCAGGGCCGAACTGCATCGACGGTGAATATCGACGTTTAATGAACCATGAGTTAAGTTCTCTGACATCAACATAATCAGATGTATCGAGCTGCAGCAACTACGTTGGCTAGGCCATGTTGTGATGGTTCAGGCAAAAGGGGAAGGCCGCGAATTTGATGGAATGATCAAGTAAAAGACAACATCTTGGAAAATGGTTTTTCAAATTGGATGAGATGAGCACAGGACCAACGCGCTTGGAAATCATTTTTAAGCTCGGCTTATGAAACAACCGTTCTGTCACAAGCCATCTATGTAGAGCAAGTAACCAACGCACCTAATTGAAAATGTATTTGGTCCGACATGCCCAAAACGGCAACACTGGTGGTGAAGATGATCTTTGCTCTCTGTAACATCGGCAAACAAAACTCCGACGGGACTGGAAAAAGTAACTGTTTGGCTCTGGCAATTATTAAGACTACTATCTTCCCAAAAAAATAAGGGCAGGTCTTTGTTAATAATGTGTGTTTTGTAATGTTTTTCAATATTTATTACTTTTTTGATACGAACATATAAAAGGTCAGTTTTATTTCTATAGCTAATTCAAACTGTGACCCACATTTCTCTCACAAGAATTGAAAAAAAAATCAATGTAAATACCAACAAATTTAGTTAAGATTTGTAGATCCCTTGTAGGTTCATAAACTGTCTCCTTTGTCCTATTCCTGATTTTTATTCATTTTTTTTTCAATGTTACCGCTTTGGTGCCCATTTTGTTGTGATAATACTTTTGCTGTAAAAGAAACACTACTACCAACAGGCTATGAGTGAATATTTAGTTGTATGTACAATTCCACATATATGTGTGCTGGTGTATGTGTTCACAAAGTAAATTTATACAGGATATTATAGTCCTTTCGTTTGCTTTTTTATTTAGAAAAACATAGCCATGCAAACACACGCACACACACATATGCAGTACGGGGGGTTCTGTAACATATTAATATGTTTTTCTTTTCAGATTTTTCATGTACTCTCCTATAGTGCAGGCTGCCTGCCTCATGCTATCATACAATTTTGTATATTAAATGATGTAGAGTGGAATCCTTCTTAGTTTGTATGGGCGTGTGTGTCTGTGTTGCATAGTTACTGGGCGATGGAAAGAGTATCATTTATATTTGTTGAATATATATCTGAGTGTAGAGTACGCTTATGTTACACATGTTGTCCACTCTTTCGGGATTAGTGTGCATGATTTGAAATTTCACAAAAAGCAACAAAAAAGCTCTCTGGAATTTAGTACCAACATTTTGTTTTACTTTAGTGTAGCTTTCCGGCCTGCCTGTTTGCATGTCTGCTTGCAACATATGACACTCAAAGAATTTTGAAATACAAAAACAAAATAGAATAACACAGCCATGTTCGTTACTGTAGGCTTTTCAGTAAATCGCATGCAAAGTGAATACATAAACAAATAGATATGAGCCCTAGGTCAGTTGAGGACTTTACTTTTAGCCATGTGCTAAGTTGAAATATTTAATAGAAAAAAAAAAATACTGTGAGCAATATTAGCTGCTGTGATAACAACATTTCAAAGGAGCAGAATATAATTTGAGAGAGTGTTCATATGTGTGTATGTGAATTAAATCAGAGTCCTAGTTGACACGTGGAAATGTTTATATATTCCGAGCAGAAGGAAGATTTTATGGAATTCATCAACAAAAAACAAAAAAACAAAAAAACAACAAGGCCATTTGAATATATTTTTGCTCTGGGATGTTACAAATTAATAAACAAATACAGTTTAAATAAAATCATAACTTAAGGGACCCCAATCCCCCAATCTCGATTTTAATTTTTCAAGAATGCACATATATAATTGAAGATTTAAAAGAGAAGAAAAATAATTTATTTTTGTAATTAACACTAGATTGCCGAAGGCGGTCATTTTGACTGTTTTTCAATTTTAAGTACAAAAAAAATTGTGTATATTGTGACACAGCCTTTTAAAATTTGGAGACTTTTTGTACCACATAGAACTATGTTTATTAATTATAGTAGCTGCTTCCGCCCCTCTTTCATTCCCCGTATTCACATGTGCTATACCTATATTGCCTAAAATCGGTCATTTTGACCTCTTGTGAAATATTAAATAATCAAATTACTTTTATTATTGTATAAAGTAATTTTTTTATATGACCAGATCATTACAACAACATCGAAAACCGTTTGATACTCTAGAAACTTAAACAAACACACAAATCGGGAAAAATAAATTGTATATTTCCAGTCAATTTCACACTTAGAGTAAACACTTACTCTTTTTCAAACATTTTGTCCGCGCTCTTATTTTTTAAAAAGGGAAACTCGAGAGCCCTCCCACCGAAAACAAATAATAACAACGTTTTGTATGATTGTAAACAATGTTAAAAATATTAAAAAATAAGTTAAAAAAATTTCTTTACACAATAAAAATTCTTTCAGGATAAAGTCATTTTGACCGATTTTAGGCAATATAGGTATATACAAAATTCCAGTCTTTCTAGTGTTAAAGAAAAGTCCTTATTTTTGATGGCGGGCATGATAACTCCTCACTGGAACATCGGAATCCAAAAATTCCAACGGTATTAGAAAGAGTACATGTCTGGCTCTCGTACGAACTAGGATTATTGACTTCGCTCAAAAATTAACAAAATGGTGGACCTTTCAAAAATATTTTTGAAAAATCGCCGATTTTTAACCAAAACCCAAGTTAAAAAATAAGGAAGATCTTTACCGATTGGCTTTATCCTAGTTCATACGATAGCTATACCCTCACATGTCTGTGTAAATAATTGAATCCGATTGGGTTATTAGTTCTTGAGTTATCGTGCCCCCCATTCGCAAAACCAATGTTTGGAGAAAACGCGTTTGAAGTTTGAGAAGCCCTTCAGCCGACAGCTGACACAATAAATCGGTTATATCTTCAAGAGTTCTTGAGATTTTCACGTGAAATTTTGTAGAGACATTCTTGAATTAGATTCGAATTAAATCAAAAAATTGTTTGACCCCGAGAAAGGGGGGGGGGTCTCCTTAACGATTTGATTTTAAAAATCAGGATCATTATAAAAATTCACCCAGCAACTGATAATAACACATACGAGGCTGAATTCAAGTGATTCTCCATTGTTTATCTAATCGAGACTTTAAGGTTTAAATTGTAAAAGATTAGTATGATCACCTATTATAGATAGGGAATATTACCAGGGGTCAACAGCTAACCACTTATAAAAAACCAAACATGTCAAAATATATATTATCTATTAATTATATATTAAAAGCGAGTTATTTCACAACAAGAAACTACTTCGAAATAAGTCTGTGAGGAGATATTTTACTTCCCGTATTGTCGATTTACTGTCACTGTGATAACATGAGCATATATTAAATATATTCTGCGGGAACTATTTTTACTGTAATAGTGGACAGTAAAAAAGTTCGGTCTGTCGAAATTAACGATTCTCTTTACTTGTCCGTTTTTATATATTTATCAAATTCTAACCAATGGAAAGTTTTTAGTACAACATATTGAGAACACCTGCCATTTCAAATGTAATAATACGAATCAAATATCTGTGAGTTAGGATATTAAATCCAGTCTAGACTGGCATGTGTTAAATATTGTTGAAATCGGTTCTGATTTAGATATAGCTCCACTGTATATTTTCGTCATTGAAGAACCTATGGTTGTTCGTCTAAATGAGAAATTGCATAGCGTATTGGATTAATTCGGTTCTAAATGGTGTATAATGTAAAAAATGTTTATCCGATTTGGACGTTTATAATTGTGGACAGTGCCCTGTGTTGAAGCATACCAGATTGTGGATGCCAGGGTTGCCCAAGATTTCCATATAAGGGAGACTAGGGCAGCTTCGGCATTGGAGCAGATTCAGCAATGGCGTTTTCGATATGAAGCTCTTATCGTACTCTCATGAAGCTCTGATCGTAAATTTGTTTATAAGATAGATAGAAAAATATGAAAAAAAACTATAGAAAATAGATTTGGGATTCGGCATTTTAAAGTAGGATATTTTTCCTTTAACTGTGTTTGGGTTAGTCTTTAAAAATAATCTTTAATAGGTTCGAAATTACATATTGTAGAAAATGTCATAGAAAATAAGTCCTAGAAAATATATCGTTAAAAGTCAAACATTGAGTAGCATATTAAAAAAAGGTCTTTTCCATCTACAGGTATTGTATATATGAACGTGTAGGTACCCAAGGTGGTGAAGATTGCCATATAATCGGTCCCGACCGACTTTTGAACATTCCTTACAGGTTTATATAGAGCATTGCACTTTTGGTATAGCTCAATATTACGGTGAACCGAAAGGGCTGTAATTCACATCTATGCAGATAATGATAATTTTGAATGCTTTAAATTCTTGGTAAAAATAACTTTTTCCCAGAAAATGTTTAATATATATAATATATTTTTGATTTTTAAAGATAACCTATATAAAGCGTTAAGTCTACGTAGTACCACAACATTGCACATCATAAAATTTTTAGGAAACCGAAGAAATACCCTATTGGACCAAAACTTTTGGAACCTACCCTCAAAAAGGTTCAGCCATAACATAACGAATATAGTCTTTTAAGTGCTCAAGAGTTAAAGATTTTTCGCGTGGTCCCCTAAGAAAATTCAAACCGCATGATCTTGGTGCCTTGTTTATATAGCCACCACGATAAATTACGCGGTCAGGAAATGTCTTTAGCAATAAAGCCATATATGCCCGAGTTGTGGAATCACGTATTCCCCAAGTCGTATTATTCAATAGCAGGCAAAAAACGTCGGTGATCATATGACCATAAAGATCCAAATTGACAATTGTAGTATTCCGCCTGGTGTTTAAGCACCCATATCTACAATGTTCTGAATAGCCGGCTGTTATTAGTATTTATGTGTACTGGACTTTATATGTCTAGATCTAAATGCAAAATTCGCGAGCCGTAAGTGCTTATGACGGCGAGAAATCGAGTTTTCGGGAACACTTTACCTTACCGCAGCGATATTTTTAGCAATGATACACAGGCTTTACAATACTTATAATAGCTTCAGTCTCTATCAAATTTCTAGATCTAAATGCAAAATACACGTGCCGTAAGTCATAATTCCTTATGACTTCGAGAAATCGAGTCATCGGGAACATTTTCCCTTACAGCAGCGATATTTTTAGCAATGATAAACAGACTTTACAATATTTATAATAGCTCCAGTATCTATCAAATCTTCATAATCTTCCAAATGCTTGGGTAGTTGGACGAATATGCCATTGTGGCAGATTCGCATTTTTAGGCTTTGAAAAATTTTATGCATTTCGTCAATGTCAGACATTCAACTGAAAAAAAAACCAGTAAAGATAACAGTAAAGTTGGATGGAACCGACAGTATAGTACCCTTCACCACTTTGGGTATTTTCAACAGATACGCCTTAAAACAGACGCCATCTTTTTGCAGGAACATTGACATGAAAGTCATTGTAGTTCATACCAATCGTCCAAAAGTTGGAACTTTGGTGCATCATTTATCGGACGAAAATATATATATATCTGAACTGATTTCAACGAAACTTAACACACACATAGGTGTCAATTTTTTTTATTTAATACGAATCTACATTAATTCAATAATTTCCCTGCAAAATTTAAAGTGAAAATCTCAAGAACTCTTGAAGATATAGTCGATTTATTGTGTCAGCATCAAGTGACGGCAAGAGTGATTCTCAAACTTTAAACGGATTTTTCTCAAAGTATGTTTTTACGAATGACGGGCACTATAACTCAAAAACTAATAATCCAATCGATTCCAAATTTTGGCACGTTTCTCTGGGTTCCCTTAATACATTACCCACAATTTCAAGTATGGGGAACATATATGGCGTTCTAGGTTCAAGGGCTCTCACCTTAGTGCACTATAAACTTGACATTATATCTCTCATTCGTCACTTTATTGATATATTCAAGACAATTTTTAGAAATGTACTCATTGTCTCCTTCAAGATTTATAAACCTTACATTATTTAACCCCGTATAAGATCTTAAAATGATAAAGCTTAAATTGTAAAGGTTGAAGTTCATTTACAGCTCTTAGATCGAAAAAATATATTGACCTCTTTTTCGTTTTTACTCATTAAATATCATCTTTGTTGCACCTAATTACCACTTCTTAAGAAAAATAAAATAAATTACTCTACAGATAAACAAAGAAATGTACTAATACATTTTCTTCATTCGACAGTATAATCTGAACTCTTTGTGACAATTTCCAGAGAACTTTGGAAACTTCCTGTGGCTGTTTTGCCACTTTCCGCTGCCTTTATGCTTCACAATGTTGTTGTTTTTTTTTTTTTAAGTTCCACTTGTAATACGGCCGAGCACGTAGTAAAACTTTAGCCATTATCCATGTCAATAAAGGCAATTTAAGTTTAATTTCTTTACCGGGAATTTAATATTGTTTTCATAATAAACATGGCTATGCCGCCAGCGCCATTATCGTTCTTGCTTTGTAATCAAAAGTGTAGCCAAGGTATTAACCTTTTGCCGCCTTTGTTGTGTGTGTGCCGATTTTTTCCTTCTTTTGAGGCATAAAGCACTTCTTACACACCACTGCAGAAATTAATGATGAATAGATTTTTTGTTGTTGTTGCTGCTGTTGCCGTTTCGTTACGCTTTGTTTTATTGTGTGTTCAAGGTTTTGTCTTGGCTTTTAATTTCCATTAGAATGAAATAAAACATTAAGTAATGAATGGGTATAGCCAACTGAGACACTGGAAGGGAAACAAAGGCTATGCCAGAAATGAATTTCTAGGCGGCAATAGACAATATACACCGAGTTAAATCGTGACCACTTGATAGCAACACCCATTTGAAGGCTGATAATTTATCAAGTTTTCCATCCATTGCTGCTGTCGCAGGAAGACAGAAGCCATTGTTGTTGTTGCAAAATGCGAATATAGCCCAGTTGTATTCATAGACCACCACCACCAAATCCCCTGAGAGACATAAGTCAAAGCTATAAAAATTGAAATTTAATGCATTTAATTTCAGTTTCCTTATTAGTCGGCTAGTTTTACAATTTAAACTGGGAGTACATGAACAGGAAATTCAGAGCATTCCAAGGTCTTTTGGTGGACTATGTTAGGCAGTGTAACAGATTATTTAAGATTTATTATAAACTAGATTAGGCCGAGATAGTTATATTATTAATTAAGGAAGTAAAGTGCAATGTCACAAGTGATAATGGAATTAAAATATGTATAGTCACGTTTGGTTTGAAGAGGGTTATGGTAAGTTGTAGGAAAGTGAAACCATATTTGGTGACTGGGGACATATTATTGTAACTTAAATTTAAAATTCCTAATAACTATAAAATAAACAAAATATAAATTCTATATTTATTTTCCAAAGCACGAATTTATTTCTGTTTATTTAATTAGAACTATTAAGAACGACTCCATTGAAAGGTATGGTGTATTTTAGATCATTCATTTTCTTAGCAAAAATTCATTGTAAGGTGGAGTGAAAAATATGTTATATATTTCAAATCTGGACACTTTGAGATCTACACCAGAAAAATAGTATAGGATCACGGTTTATAAATTGCAAGAGGTCAAAGTCCAAATTTCATATTTTTGTGAATATAATTTATATTTAAAAAATGTTTTAAAATATCTTTATGTGTCAAAATATTAACATGAAATGATTATATCAATTATGTATATACCAAGCAGTGCCAGAGAATGTTTTAATAGTTATATCACCAATTGTAGCCTTTGATAAGTTTTATTCTCCAGAATTTTGATAATATTAACTTTGACCGTTAAATAAAATATATTCTGATTATAAAATTGGAATATATTGTCTCGCCTTCAACCAAATTGATATTTTGGGTTCGCTTTGTGTAGCACTTATTCATACCAAAAACCAGTAAGGAAAGCTCACAAATTTAGACATCTAATGTTAAAAACAGCGATTTTATTAAAGAAATTCGAATGGACGTAACTAGAATAGCATGTTTTAATTAATGCACACAGATGTAACTATATTCCTGTAAAAAACTATAGCTCGCAATATTGAAGATAGAAATTCTGAACTTATACTAATGTTACTTCTGAGATGTTTGATATTGAAAATGTGATAGAGGTACCCCAAATTTAAGGCTTTTCCTTATGTTTTTAACTAATCACCTATAATTAGGTATTTCTGTTTCCCACTGGGTGGAAAAGTACCCTGTACAAAGTTTTATCGCTATCGGAGAAATATTTAATGTCTTTAGTGCAGCATTTACATAAAGTCGGTTGATACGAAATTTGAACCGATTTTCACGTAACTTTACTTTAAACTCAATTCAGTACGCTATGCAAAATTTCGCGCAAATCGAAAGAAATATAGGGACTTTAAGGGTCACTCCGCACTCAATTTGGTACGCTGTGCAAATTTTAGTCTCAATCGGATAATTACTATTCACTTTGTTGTACTACAATTATGTTGTAGTTACGTCCTTTTGTTTCAGAAAATACCAAGTCAAAAGGACGTAACTGACATAAAACCTTTAAAAACCAAAAAAAAAGTATTTTTTAAAAAATATATACGGCTCTATAGTGCGGATAAGCTTTGAAAAAATTTACAGCCATGCTCCATTTTGCTTCTCCTATAAAATTAGTAAAAGTCTAGTTACGTCCATTTGCATTTATGATGACGATATACAGCTTAACATATTTCAACAACAACATATCGTGCAAATGGAACAGGATCTATGGTACACCATTTACAAACTTTACAAAAACCATTGTAGACAAAATTCCACACTCGTTGCTAAATTTCGAGCAAATCGGACGAAACTATATATTGAACCGATTCCAACAAAACTTCACATACACCAATCATTCATCGCGGACGTCAACAAAATTCCAGTACGGATGTCAACCTTTAGTAACTTTAATACGCTATGCACACAAGTAAGCAAGGGGGCCGACTACATGATACCCTTCACCACATTGGGTATATTGTACATATTTATTCTAACAATTTCATGTCAACGTTCCTTCGAATGAATGTACACATGCCTTTCTTCAAACTATGAATTTAATTTCATTCGGGCAGATTTATAGCCGTTTGCGTCCAATGGGACAGATTTATTGAAATCGATTTATAACAAACATTATACACGCTAGTCATATTGGGAGTTTGTGCACCATTTACCCAAAATCGGACGAAAATATATATGTGGGAGATATATTTAAATTGGAAACACTTTTCACGAAACTTAGCACACCTCATTCTAGGATCAATTCAGTAAGCTTTGCCAAATTTTATCAAATCGAAGTATATATCGTTAGCCAAAATGCAAAAAGGCGTAACTAACAAAAGCATAATTGTGTAGGAGAAGCAAAAAACTGTTTTGAATGAAAACTATAAACATGTCATGTGAAATGAAAAAGTATGCCCGGCAGGGTGATATTGCATATGACGAATAATAGACTATAATTTTTTTTAACAAATTTAGTTATTTAGTTTAATGGCAGTCATAACAATTAAGTAAAAATTTGAATTTTTGTTAGTTACGCCTTTTTGCATTTATCAAATAAACCCACTTGTAGTTACGCCTTTTTGTTTTTCGTTAATAGAAGCTCCATTTTTGACCGCAGACGTGTGAAACTTTGTCAACACATGTAGTTTATTGACATTCAAAATATTCATTCAAAAAGTCAATTGTCAATTTTTTGTTAGTTACGCCTTTTTGCATTTTAGCTGACGATATAGGGATTTTGGTGCACCATTTACATTAAATCGGACGAACATGGTACGCCATTTATATTAAATTGGACGAAATCGGAACAGATTTTCTCCACGTAGTTTCTCCTTAGGTCAGATAAGTGACCTATACCAAATTTCTCCCAATTTGTATCATAAGTGATTCGATGCATATTCTCAAAAGGAGTCATGGTTCTATCTCTATTCCTTTTACCTCTTACAAACATATACACATAAACATAATAACCTGTACCACAGAGTGGTGAAGGGTATAAAAATGATAAAATGTTGCCCACTATTACGGTATATCCCAAATTTCGATATTTTCCGGATTTTATGCGAGTTTTTCAAAAAAAAATTGACTGTAACTTGGTATTTTGAATTATTATTGGGTGTGTAATCTTCATACCAAAAACTGTTAATATTGACCTAAGATTCGGGATAGGCCGAATATAAATGCAAATCGGCTATATTTCAAATTTAAGGTATGTCATTGTTATATGCATTACATACATTACCCAACGATTTCATGCTCTTTTGATATTTAATACAGCTAAGAAGACCCAACATTTTGGATTCATTTTATTTGATTTAACATTTGTAATGCGTGACTAGAGCTCTACAAAACGTGTTCAAAAATAATTTGATTAATTCAGCGTTTAAAAAATTTGAGGGCCATTTCCGTTCCACCCCATTGCATTTTTACCTTTTTATTGCAGAATAGTTCCCGAAACTCTTTTATATCATTTTTTTTATTTCATAAAGCCACTACTCTAATTATGGCCAAAATGATGGGATCTCTGGCCCATAGTGAATTGGTTTGAGTTTTATTTAAACAGTTTACCAAACGTAGATCATGCAAAGAACGGCCCCATCGGATTTTATTTGAAGGGTAGTGAGAAAAGTGTTTTGAAAGTTAGTAAATCTCATATAAATCCAAATCTTTTCATTTTCTTATTACCTTTTCATACATAATGACATCTTTTCCCTACATACGTCTTATATATTTCTTCAAATTCTATTTTATACCGGTCACTCTAATATCGGTGCACACTGCATGTCTTCTTAAATAAATGCGTGTTTGCAAAACATGGCCGTAAGTATCATTATGTTATGTCTGACAAATGTGTTCTTATTTTGTTTTTTCATAAATACGTGTTAAAGTTAAATCCTCCCATTTGTATGTACGAATGTATATGTCTGGATTATTCACCCAAGTTAGTAAAAGAGGAAGAAGAAAAAAAATATATGAGTAACAGAAATGATGTTTACTTTTTTCCCAGCTCGTCCCGTTTCTAATACACGATGTGATTATATTGCAGAATGTCCAGCAAACTAACAAGTTGGCTGTGTGAAATAGTGGAGTGTATGAACAAAATATGAAAAAAAAAACAGAATTCACAATGAGATCAGTATTGAAGTGGAAGACTCATATCTCATGTAATATACAGGAGGGGCCTTTTTATAATCTTCATAACAGAATGGACTAAACATAACGCACAGATAAACTGAAATGTTTCCATCGAAACACATATATGGCGTCACCATCATCATCATCATCATCAAAACTTTCAGTTAATCAGAACCATAGAAAAAATCGCGTATAAATTCTCATTTCTAGGAATATAACCTTACAAGTGTCAGATATAAATTTGCTTTGATGGCTTTTTCGAACATATATCAGGATATATCAGACAAGGTAAAATGAGCATCGTAGAAGTGGACGAAGCGAAAGAAGTTCCTATGGAAATTAAATAAAGCAACAGGGAAGTGTAGTGATAATCTACAGATCATCATTCATGAATATTTGTAAAAATAAAGCTTACTGAAAAATTATGCTGTGTAAGTTCCATTTTTTTCACAAATAATAACGGGCAAGCAATGTTTAGAGATGACCATGCTTAATTAATTGGGGAACTGAGTCGTATTTGACAATGCAGAATTTCACATGGAAGGCGAATCCAGAGTGGTTTAAGAATAAACAGGATAAAGCAGCCCTTAGGTGGTCGAAGTTTGTTTGATGAATACTTAAAAATAGGGCGAAATTGGAAAAAAAAGTTTCACATGAACAATACCTCACGTCGCAAACCCGTGAAATCAATGCAAAAATATATGAGTTTACTTTACATTTCTTTATATTCCGCACCTTATTGCTGGGAAAGAAAAGGTAGGGGCTAAGGCTTATTTTGAGGCACCAATGGCCTCAAACAATAATTCTAGCTTTCTTCTTAGGCTTTGGGAATTTTGGAAGTCGGAGCTGGTGGTGAAGCATGCATTTCACTCAGATAAACTTAGGCTTTCTCCACAAAAAAAAAAAAAAAAAATTAATTAATAATGACTTGCTGACTTCGGTTTATGTTGAAGATAATATGTACAGCCCGTTGCTACCAGGAGATCTGTTCTCCAGATTAAACATTTCCATACTGCTGGAGAGTGAAAATTGACTGCCGTCGTTTGCATTGGAATGCATTGAAGGAACCACCCATCAAAGAAAAATTAAAAATCCAAATTTTACGCATCTAAATATTTAGTTGTTTTTAATTATTTCTATGATAGCTTTTTAAAAACATTGGCCTGCATCGGACCATTTCTTTCCTAGTTTTTATTCACTAGGAAACCAATATGCCAAATTGTAGTAACATCGATATGAAAATTCGAATATCGACTTAATAATACCGAAGAGCTTTATGTGGGGGCTAAATAAAAACTTAAACCTATATATACAAAAATATGTTTCGGCAATAATATTTTTTACTCTCTAATATCCCGAAATTTCATATTAAAGCCACTACAAACCCTTCAAAATACTCAAATTAAAAATTTCATTCTATATTTGAAAAATGACATATTACATTGATATGTGTCAAAATATTACCTTTAAATGACGGTCAATTAACAAAAATATTCTTTAATAAACCCACGCCTCTTATAGTCCTTGAAAAAATATTCTTTAGTAAATCCACGCCTCTTATAGTCCTTGAAAAAATTTTTAGTAAATCCACGCCTCTTATAGTCCTTGAAAAAATATTTAGTAAATCCACGCCTCTTATAGTCCTAGAAAAAAAGATTATTTAATAAATCAACGCCTCTCATAGTCCTTGAAAAAATATTCGTTACTAAATAATAATCTTAAGATAATCATAAAAAATCGTATTTAAAACACGTAAATAAGATTTTTCAAAAAAAAAAAAAAAATCCAGAACCTTTTTTTAATGGCAAAAACTCTTAAGGCTTCGATTGGTGCGCCTTTTTGCCGATAATATGAAAATAGTCGTTGTAAATTGTATTTAAAAATTAAAATTGGCTTTTACTAACATCGCATGCTGGTTATAGAAATTGAAGTTATTAGTCTTACCAACAACCAAAAATTATCAATTATGGTTTAGTTTTTAGGATAGTCCCCTTTTAACAATATTACCCAAATTTGGAACATTTTCGTGATTTTGTGAGATTTTTTTAACCAAATTGACTGTAATTTAGAATTTTTTATTGTCACTGGGTGTGAAATCTTCGAATCAAAAACTATTAAAATTGACTTAAGTTTCAGGGTAGACCCCATTGTTCGGTATTTTGTATTTGATTTTCAAAATTTGATTTCACATTTGTAATCAGTGACCATAGCTCTGCAAAACGTGTTCAAAAATTAATTGAATAATTCAAATTTTAAAAATTGATCGCCATTTTCGATCCACGCTGTTGAATTTAAATTTTTCTATCAGAATCATAATAAGCGTCGCCGAAACCCTTATATATATATATATATCATAAATCCTCTGCTCTAATTATGACCAAAATGTGTCTAATGCCTTCAAAATACCGAAAATAGGACGATACGTTTATATGTGAGCTATACTAAACCGAATACCTATACTGATAATTTGTGGAAGGAAGATTCTAAAACCCATGAGATCCTAAAAACCAAAAAGGTACCACTTTATGAGGTCCGTCCGAAAACATGGGCCACTATTGATATATTTTAGTAAAGAGATTTTCTTCTGACTCAAAATTGAAAATATAACATTACAGTAAAATTGGATGAAACACGTGCCCAAATATCCCAAAGTACCGAAGTTTGGGATGAAGAATTATATGGAGACTATCCTAAAAAGTGGAGTGATATTAATATTTTTTGTAAAAAGATTTTCAACCCAATGTAAACCCATATACCAAATTGAAGTTGGTGACAAAAGCTTTAAAATATCAAATATTGGAAGGTTTTTATATGGGTGCTACCCTAAAAATTAACCAATATTTATAATTTTTAGCAGGAAAAAAGTTTTTGCCTGGTGAGAATCCACAGGCGATTAGATTGCAAATACCGTGTCTAAAAGCTTCTAAATACCAAACCCTAAACAGTGGGTCGATATATACCATTTTATTTAATACCAAACATCCTTGGAGATTTTGCAATGTATGTGCAATATTTCAAAGCTCTATCTTAAATTTTCTGGGCTCGATAATAAACTTTATTCTGAACCAGGTTTTCCATACCTTATGTGCTCTCGGGTAAATATATCTAGGGTTTGCAAATGGATTAACAAATTTGATATACACTGCACTTTGTGGTGGAGGTCAAAGAAATGCGAAAATCGAACATACGTAACTCACGGAATTTTTAAATAACGAGTATTTTTATTATACAGACCTAGAATATATGCCACACTGACTATCTAACCCGATGTGGAACCAGTGGCTTCTGTTAATATGTATATAAAATATATTACTACATCGTACTCGTTATATCGCCCACATACTTGTATATATATCATTCCCATAAACGTGTGAATTAATAAAGGCCCCTGCCTTCCTCAATACCCCATTGTGACCTATTTATACAATCCACATAAAATAAACAAAACCATATTTTTATCACCTTCCCCTTGATTCAACAAAAAATAATAAATATATTGCATTCTAAAAGAGGTGTGCTTGAATGTGTGCGTCTATTCTTCTTTCTTTTTTGCACAAAAGCATTTCCTTAGGATATGCTAAGGAAATTAAATTCTAAATTGTGTGAGTGTCACACAGCAGAAGAAGAAGAAGAAGGTGGACAACAAAACTCAAAAGTGTAAATGAAAAATATCCCAAAGCTATATCATGTTTTTCTTTGCTCACACTCACCCAACATCCCAAAAAATAAGGAGTACACCATAAAATATTGCATTTGTTAAATATTAAGCTGCATCAGAATTGGATAATTTAAAAAAAAAATATTTGCATAGATTTTCTTTTGCTTTTGTTAAAAAGGTGCAACCTTTTAATTTGTTGCCTCATTTACTGCACATTTATTTTAATTATATGAACTGCTGCTGCATCTGTTGTTCTAAATGTTTAATTCATAGAATAATTGAATATCTAAAGTGTGTAGTTCAGTAATGAACGGCAACGGTGGGGTTTCATTGGTAGATAATTACAGTATCGGCCAAAAATGTGAGATTATTTGTATTGAGTAAAAAATAATGCGATACAAATTATAAAAAAAATTAAAAAGAGAAATGAGGGCTAGCTTATTATCTCCTAATTAATTATTTTATTTTAATTCATTGCTTTTTATATTTCCAACATAATTGCATTGCCTCAGACTGTCCTCCTCGGGTATTTGTCAACTGCATAGAAAACTAGAATATGTTCCTGTTTTTCTCTATTAACAAAATTATCACATGTTTCCTCATTCCCTTGTGCTTTTGTTTCTATAGACATGTCAGCAACATGTATGTACGGGTATGTATGTATTTACATTGTATTCTATGTTTTCCACCTCATCCACGGAACTGCGACCAACAACGACAAATACCATATTCCTAAAGCACTCCCACAATATGTCGACGTCGCCGTCTGGTGTTTTAATTATGAAGTATTTAACAAATGGGCTACTATATCCCTTTTTGTCCACCTCGCCTCCTGCTCCCGCTAATGTTCAAACGCCATTCCTGCTTAGGGCACTCCTGCTGTTTTGCCGCTGTATGTTGCTGCCGTTTACAAAGTTTAGCACAGCCATTATCATTGTCATCAGTATAGCAGTAGCAGCAGTAGAAGATTCAATGATAAAACAGGTAGCAGGTGGCATAAACAGTAATTACTGCTTTCAACTAAAAGAGACCAGATGCCCCGCTTGTTATTTTTGTGTGGGTGTGTGTGTGTGTGTGCATATCAGCTTCATTACTATGATCAGTGGAGGTCGTTGCCGTCATGGCAAAAGTTTGTTTGTTACTGTTCATATCTTTGTTGCAGTTGCCTGCTTGCTTGCTCACCCCCTCGGTATGTATCATCTTTCATGACTTCGTTGTTCGAGTTTTTAGCGGTTGTTACTGCTCCTGCAGCGGAAACATGCATATTATGAAAAGAGCATCATAAGCTTTGTCAATGGAAATGTATAAATGTTACTGGTTGCTAGTGCTACTGCTGCTGCTTCTCCATTCAAACATCTTTGTTCGGGTAAATGATTTAAATTAATTAAGAAGTCTTTAGGGAAAAATACGGTTTGCAATCGTTAAAGCTTGTGTATAATAGCTATTATATTATTAGATTTTTACTCTCTTATCAAGTCATATTCTTAATCTAGTTTTAATTTTTTGCATTAATAACTTTGTTTCTTTTTTTCCATGTTATTTTGTTAAATTTAACCAATTATTTAAGATCTATAATAAATAATTAATAAACTTCTTGTGAATTCCATATGACCGAAGAAAACTTCATTCAAGATGAAGTGGCAAACAAATTTTCAAATCCCAAAAACAAAAAGAAAATAATGGCAGGTTCGCAATAGACGATCCCTTTGAAACAGTCAATTCATGTAAGCGAACTACTTATGTCTATATGAGGGTTTTCTTCCAAATGTGTATAGACGCCACTGTGAAGATATTTAAAGTGACTGGAGGGATTAACAATTTTGTAATTGGAATATTGAAATATTTGTTTTAGACCACATGTTTCTTTGGACCAAAACCTTTTAAAAGTCGATTTACGACAACTTTCCAAGGGAGTAACCGAGTTTATCTAAACTTTGCACATCCTAATATTTCTTCCAAATTGAGTTTAGGTTCAAAAATGGAAAATATCGGTCCACCCCTTCTCCACCACAAAATGGTCATAATTTTGTTTAAAAATAATTTTATAATATCATGGGAACGGACTATCCGATCAAACTGTGTGCAACTTAGTATCTTTACTAAACCTAGATCAAGTCTGATGATGGCTCATTGGGCCACTCTTTCTGGTACTTCCCCCTATTAAAGATCAACATTTTCAATATATATAAATCCAATATTAAATTTTTTCAGTAATCATAGAACAAATTTCAGTTCAAAGATTCAATGCAACTATCCTGAATAGAATATGAACAAAATTTGACATCTATATTGAAAGCTCATAACTTTACCAAAAAATTGAATTTTTTAGATTTTCCTTTTGATATGTGTCGTCCATAATCGGGTCTTGGCATATGAAATCCATAGAATACATATCTACTAGCGGCATATCAAATATAAGCTTTAAAATTTATTGTTGCCTGTGGGCAACATTGGGGTGCAAAGGGTTAAGCGAATGATTCGAACAAACTTTGCACAACCTATTTTCTACACCCATCCTAGATGAAGTAAGAAGGTGTCGGTCCTCTCCAGTGTGGTAAAGGTTATAAAAAGATGTATCATGTAGAAAATATTCCACATGCAACTCTGCTTCTGATCTTTACCACTCTCTTTGAAAGCCCTTCCCCCGTTCCATTTTTCATAATTCCATCTCCTAAGAACACATATTTTGCAAGCTTTTTTTGTTTTTATACCCTCCACCATAGTATGGAGGGTATATTAATTTTATTTTTCCGCTTGTATCTCATCGAAATAATCATTTCCGACCCTATAAAGTATATATATTCTTGATCAGCGTAAAATTCTAATTCTATATAGCCATGTCCGTGTCTGTCCGGCTGTTTGTCTGTTGGGATCACTCAAGCGTCTAAACGAATTGAGATAGATCGCCAAAATTTTACATAGAGTCGTCTTTTGTCGACAGGCAGGTCAAGTTCGAAGATGGGCTTTATCGGTCCACGTTTGGGCATATCTCTCATATAAGGGTACCCCCCAATTTTCGGTATTTTCAGGTTCTTGAGCGCGTTTTTCAAATGAATTCGCTGAAATTTGGTACATTGAGTTCTTATTGGGTAGCAAATCTCTCCAGGATTTTTCACCGAATTGGCTGTAATTTAGTAATTTGAGTTCGTATTGGGTAGTAAATCTCTCCACAAAAAATTATAAATATAGGTCAATTTTTTCGCGTAGCCCCCATATAAGGGATATTTTGAGGTTCTTGAGCGCGTTTTTCAACCGAATTCGTTTAAATTTGGTATTTTGTAGTCGTATATGGCAACAAATCTCCCTAACAAAAATTATTAATATTCACCCCTTTATATTAAAATAGTTATCTGATTTCATCTGTGTGTTGCTACTACTTAGCCATCTGTTGTAAGCATTCCGCCTTCTAAAGATATTGCGATAAAAAAACTCAAACATGACTGTAATGAAATATATCGGAAGACATTTAGGCTTCGCCTCAATATAGTAATACCTTCTGAAGGAAAGAATTGAGATAAACAATTAAAATATTGGATTCAAAATTGGCATATATCGGTCATTAATTAGGCATAGCCCTCATATAATTACATCCCCAAATATTCACTATTTCCTACACTATGTAATCAATATTGGTCCCCCTTTAGGCATACCCTCATATAACTTTGTAATCTAAATTACAGTAGTTTGAAGATTTTATACTCAGCCCACTTTTTGGATCTTAGAGATTTTAGGAAAAATCCCCATTAAAAATTGCTGATGTTTGTATTTGGTGTACATAATGGTTTACATAAAACGGTTTGTAGAATTATCGGTATATGCCCACTTGTTGGTATGTTCCCTATATTTTCATTGTATGTATCTGTCAGTATAACTATGGTGGAGGGTATCCACTTTTTCACTTGTTTACTATTCCCCTTTCGCAATAATATCATGATATCCCAACTTCATTAGGCTCTCTTCTTCTTCTTCTTTTGTCTATTCAACTTTTGGTGTTTACTTATTTTGTCGTCTACTCATAGTGGTTAAGTTGTCATTTTAATATAGTCGCGTGTTCAGTGTGTTACAAACAGCTGTGAAGTAGAGAGCTCCAAATTATAATCATATGAAAGAGAACGAGAAAATTTGAGATCACTACAAATGAAATAATGAAAAATAAAAATGCACTCAAAGTGGCGTAACATTAAATAAACATCAATGCTAAAAGTGACCTTTTTGCCAATAATATTTTTTTGTTTACACTTCTCTATTCAATGCAGTTATACTAAATCACTCAATTAAACTCTCTCAACTGCATACTCTCCTTTTCGTTTGTCTATTCCAATTGGAGTTTACTTATGTTGTCGTCTACTCATCATAATTAGTTGTCATTTTAATCTCGTCGCGTGTTCGTGCTCCAATTTACGAATTGTGTTTCGCTACAAAATAGTAAATTTTAATTAACAAAATAAAGGAATTTACGCAATAACAGAAATATTAACAACATAAGTGGTGGATGAAAATGGCTAGTACCTTTTACTTTTGATAACAAAATGCAAATGCAAAGTGAAATAAAAATAGAAAAGAAAACAATGATAATCATTTTACCACATCCTAAGTTTATTAAAACTTCAAATGAGAGAAGTTGGAGATCATTTGAGATATGTTTCCAGGTGAATTAAAATCTGTGTTGTCATAACAAAATACAAAGCGAAAAAAGAACATGAAAAGGGAAAAGAAAACAATGCGGAACATTCCTCTTTATCTAATGTTTACAAAACAGCTGTGAAGTTGAGAACTCCAAATGAGAGAAGGAGAAAAATTGAAGGTAATTTGTTTTGTATTCTTTAATTTTTTTGGTTTTTATGTCTTTGTGCATATGTTTGGTTTATGTCTTTGTGCATATGTTTGTAACAGGCAAAAGGAATCGCTATAGACATATGGTTCCTTTTGAGAATAGGCATAGAATGACCTTTTAAGTCGATTTATGCATGCCCGTCCATCTGTCTGTCTGTACATGTTAAATTGTAAACACAAAACAAAAAATTGAAAATTGACTTTTTAAATGATTATTGTGAATGTCAGTAAACTGCATGTGTGTCCGGTTAAATAACGTTTTCATTCAAAAATTTTCCACACCGTATCAAATTGAGAGTTTATTGACGTTATTAGGTTTTGTTCAAATTGGTGCAGATGTAGGCCTAGCTTCCATATATATTTCGAACCGGTGTCTGAATGAAATTAATTTTTTAACAGTGCGGCGCACCGAATAGCGTGTATCAATTTTGCTATAAACCATTTTCCATAAATGGCAGCAATTTACAATGGCATACCCTGATATAAAGGTATTGGCCTATTGTATGGTATTGGCATAACTTTCATTTAAATATCGCGCCCTACTTTATGTATGATGAAGGCTCTACCCAATGTTCTTTTATTTCATGTAGTCAGAGGATAAACAGTTCTGACAGCATTTAACCATAACAAAGTCCCTTCTGATTTTAGATAATTCGAAAACAAAACTCATGGTGAAGGGTATAAATTGTGCGACCCAAAAATATATCGACGAATTCATCGATTGACTCTTGCGTTATATTTGGATCCAATTAAAATAGACTGGAATGGGTTGTTCTTATGTAACGCACAAATCAATCTATGATGTATGGAACATTTTCCAGCCCAAGTGAATGTTATTAGACAATCGGCATTTTTGGAGGGCGCAGAAAAATTAGAATCTTATAAAGATGTTATTCTTTATAAGATCAATCTACTAATTTTAGTATTTTGATGTGGCCATAATTGAGCATTACACAATATCATTGATTTGCTTCCCCAATTTCACAGTAATTACTATGATCTCGAATTAAAGTAATCACAACAATTACCAACCCTATTACTGCTAAACTACTTTCGAATATTTCATATTTAATTTATTATTATAATTGAGAAATTGCACGCCACACACACCCACCACCACCTACCTACCTCCGTCTGGATGGAATGGAAATCGAAAGTAAAATTTCTTAGTTTTTTGTTTTATTGTGTACTAAAAAATTGGGACAAAAAAGTAAAACAGCCTATAATGTGGCCCAGTTTGTTTCAATGCAAATAAACAAATTCCATCGTTCCTGTGCAAAATGTGAAAAAAGAAGAAGAAGAGGAAAACACAACAAAACAAAACACACACAGGCATTGCCTTAACAACGAACGGACGGATATGGACGAATTAAAGTCTCCACACATTCCAGAATGGGGTTTGTTTACTTTGAACACCGACCCAAACAGACACACACACATACAGACAGACACTCACAAGCACAAGCACAAACACGGTGAGTGAACGAGTACTCAATTCAGGACTCTTTTGCGTGTTTATTTTTCGTGTGAGCACACAAAAGGAAACTAATCATTGCTCTCTGTTATTTTGCTTTTTAAGAGATTGCGCCGTTGGCGGTCGATGACACCATCGATGCCAATGCCCACCACCTACATTCAGTATTGCTCGAACCATAGCGGAGGGTGGACGTATCCCGCAAAGTGTCGTCTTCAGTTCGGTAATTTGTTTGCGTTGCTTATCGTGTCGTCGTCGTCGCCGCCGTCGTTGTTCTCGTTTGCCTTGCAAATCATTGTGTGGTGTGAGCAAATCATAACGGCATTGCGTGAGAATAAATAAAGGAATGAAAACACTGCTATGTGGCAGCTTCACGAAATCAAGAGAGTCTGATAATATATCCATGACCTTGCACAAGCACACAATAAAATCAGAAAAAAAAGAAGAGAAAGCTACAGCCAAAAACAACTAACGGCCATTTCATATATTACTCTTACAGTTGTTGTCAAGGTTATGATGAAAGCTGTAAATGGAAAATGTGAATAACAAAATAAAGCAAAAAAAGAGGAGAAGATGAAATGAAATATTTTGAATATTGTAAAAGAAGTGAAAGTGAAATCAACTACGGCCACTTGTCGTTATGAGTGATTTGAACCTTTTTGTGACGAGTTGATATCTGTGTCTGTCAATAACGAAGGAAATACGAGTGTATAAAGGAATGTGTTTTATCTGACAACAGGCATTGCCGGATCCAATAATAAAACGAAAATTTAATATTGTGAATTCTTAAATGAAATCAAGAGGTTGCAAAACAGAATTTAAATCCAACAAAAAAATGCAACTAGTTGTGCTATGTTAATTAAAAATAAATTATTATGAAAATAAATGGATTATCATACGAGTACAAAAACAAAAATAAATAGTTTAATCAATGGTAAACATAATTGAGATTTTATCTCAAATGCAAGAAATAATTACATCAAATTAAAGCTGAAAACAAATAGTGCATATATTAACTAAAACGTGATAGAATATAAATTAGTGGTTCATTAAAACAAAATGTGGAAGCTAATAAATTAAAATTATTTAATGAGAATAAAAAAATAATACAAATTAATTGAAAGCCCCAATGAAAAGTGTTAACAGAAATTAACAAAAAAAAAATGTTATTTCAATTTTTACAACATAATCAAACAAAATATATTGTGTTTACTTTATGACCAAAATAAATATTTTATGAATAATTAAAATTGTAAATTAAAATTTATGAATCAAATGAATATATTGTGAATTAGTAAATTTGAATTTGCACATGGAATTATTAGAATAATTAAGGTAAACAAAAATTAAACAAAAAAAAAATCTGTTCATATTTCCTCAAACCTTTAATGGGTGATATATTGAAATAAGATATATAAGTGCTAAGCTTTCAGCTATTTAATGATTTCAATCTTGTATTTTTGTTTAATTGATGGAAAACTAAAAATGAGAGTGTAAGTATCTGTAAATTGTTGTAGAATTGAGTTTCTCATAAAGTTATATCCACTACCTAAATTATTCTTCAAAATCATTTGTGGATATATATTTCGTGTACTACCTAAAAACGTGATCACTAAAAAGTGCTAAGTGAAAATTGTGTTCATGTTGGACAGATTTACACCCTCTACTATTAGCAGAACTATTTATACCCTTCACCACACTGTGGTACAGGGTATTATGTCTTTGTGCATATGTTTGTAACAGGCAAAAATAATCGAGATAGACCCATCGTTCCTTTTGAGAATATGCATAGAATAACTTTCTGAGTCGATTTATGCATGTCCGTCCGTCCGTCCGTCCTTCCGTCTGTCCATCTGTCCATGTTAAATTGTAAACAAAGTACAGGTCGCATTTATGATCCGAATTGGATGAAATTTGGCACAGCTCATTTGTTTGTCCCAAGGACGAACCCTATTGAAATTGGGAAAAATCGGTCCAGATTTAGATATAGCTCCCATATATATTTTCGTCCGATTTAAAGTAAATGAGGTACCAAAGTCCCTAAATATCTTTCGATTTGGACGAAATTTGGTACAGCCGACTAAATTAGGTCTAGAATGATGTGTGTCAAGTTTCGTGAAAATCGGTTCAGATTTAGATATAGCTCCCATATATAGTTTCGCCCGATTTTAAGTAAATAGTCCACTAAAGTCCCAATATATCTTTCGATTTGCATTAAATTTGGCATAGCGTACTGAATTAAGTCTAGAATGATGTGTGCAAAGTTTCGTGAAAATCGGTTCAGATTTAGATATAGCTCCCGTATATATCTTCATCCGATTTAAGGTAAATGGTGTACAAAAGTCCCTATATATCTTTAGATTTGGACGAAATTTAACACAGCGCAATGAATAAGGTATAGAATGATGTGTGTTAAGTTTCGTTAAAATCGGTTCAGATAGCTCCCATATATAGCTTCGTCCGAGTTAAGGTAAATTGTGTACCAATGTCCCTATATATCTTTCGATTTGCACGAAATTTGGCATAGCGTACTAAATTAAGTATAGAATGATGTGTGCAAAGGCTCGTGAAAATCGATTCAGATTTAGATATAGCTATATATATCATCGTCCGATTTAAGGTAAATGGTGTACCAAATTCCCACATATCTTTCGATTTTCACGAATTTTTGTATAGGGTACTGAATTAAGTCTAGAATGATGTTGCTAGGCCGATTAACACAACGTACTGAAGTAATATAAATTAGTCTCTGGCAAGTTTTTCTGTAATCGTTTCAGATATAGACATATAACAAACACGCTACGTCTGTTAGGATACATATGTAGAATATACCCAAAGTGGTGAAGGGTATCATATAGTCGTCCCAGTCCGACTTTACTACTTTCCTTGCTGGTTTTTTATTGTTAACTGTGACAGCGACAAAATTCTACATCTAATTAGCACACCTTGAAATTGTTAATTCAAATGCCGTTAATATTAAAAAGTATATACAAAAAACAATTTCGTGTTAGAAAATTAAATCTGTTCAGAAGAAAAAAATAACAAATTCTGTAAAGTCTATTCAAACAACAAGTCTTTGTATAAAAAGTAAAGATACTAATGTGTCAAAAATTGCTTTAATAATTAGAGATCAACAAATGTGTAAAAAATTAACAAAAAATTCTAATAAAAACTAAAAAGTTAGAAATTCACTTAACCCTTTCAGTGTCAAAAAAAAAAAGTTGTCGGAATAAAAACCTAACATTTTGTACTTAAAATCATATAAAGGCACAGCGTTTAGAAAAAATAGCAATGTTCATTTTAACCCTCGGCCAGTTTCGTCTGTCTTTCAGCAAAAGCAAAAACATCAATAGTAACGATATATAGGATATCCGAAAAATCGCAAAGAAAGAGAGTACTTTTAAATGTCGAATATATTCGACAAAAATACTGAAAGGGTTAAAGGACACCTTTCACTTCGAAAGGCTTCGAGGAAGAAAACTGGTACATTTTTATAGTGTGTGGGAAAATATCAATTTATAATGACATGTGTAATATCAAATGAATTGTTTGAGAAGAAAAAAAATCGTTTTTATCGAAGAAATATCAGTCGAAACAAAATGATCAGCATAGGTTGACCAGTATAACGAACGAATCGAGGGTTAATCAAGACATGTTTCCCTTCATGTGTGTGTGTCAATCAGGGATGGTCCGTTTGACGAATTTTTAGGTTTTCGACTGTCAAAAAGTTGTAAACGTCGAAAACGTCATATACTTGTATAAAATGTAATAAATTTAGTAAACGTCATTTATTTCAATATTATAACCATATACAGTTATTTTCAAGAATATATATTATTTTTACGTACATCTGACTATTCCTTACTAATGCTGATAAGAAATTCTGAACTTTTTTGAGAAGAAAATTTTGACATTTTATATGGATTTGAGTAAAATGTGCGTAATTTTCGAATTGATTAATGGGAATTGCTATCTTGTCAAAAACCTAATTGTTTTGGGGGGTTTCCGACGTTTTTGACGTATGTATTATGCGTCGGAAATGTATGTCATTTACGTCACTGTTTCTGACGGACCATCTCTGGTGTCAATTAGGTGACCTCCACTGTATCTTTCGAAGAGAGTGACGGATATCGTCACATTTTTAAACATGATATTATTTTTTCCAACCATAGAGAAGGTTGGCAGATGGTAAATATCGGGCCAGCACATCTAGCTCTTCTCTTACAAAATGGTCATTTTTGAAAACTTGTTAATTTCATATGAAGCGAATGGACTTTATCGGATATACATATTAGGTT